>NC_088317.1:1801832-2102138 GCF_910592395.1 Lineus longissimus
ATCACTGGTACTGTGCAACGGCAATGTTTATCTCTATTTACTTGTGCCACAGACAAAAACAATCTACACCTACAGCCTATGCCTTTAACTGATGCTGTTGTTGCAAGATGAGTGGGAGCCAAAGTGCAAAAGAAACTTCAAAATCCCCATGCATTGTCTCACAGTAAAGATTGCTAACTATGCAATGTACTTTTATACCCGAACTTCAGCACCCGAACATCACATGTTTGTACATTTCCTTCATATCTCCATAAAATTCACAACGCCCACTGAGACCTTTGAAGTTAAAACGCACCGAATCGATCCCGAATAAATCTTTAAAATGAAGCGAGGATACACATCAGCTGTGCCAAGCAGTTCCGTTCCAATATATTCACATATCCTCAACACCATCATTGAAGTACATCTTGGCACAGTCTCAATCCCGAAGATGCCTGTTGCAGTCTGTAACTAGATTTCTTAAAGTTTTTTTATCAGAATTCTTTGAAAAGCAGAATAATTTTAAGTACAGTCATGCCAGCCATATCACATCTTTCCATGGTAAAAAGATGTATTCAGTTCGCGACAAAACTTGCATGAATCTACTGAAAGTATGTCTTGGCACACATTCTCAGATCAAGAAGAAGAAGTACAAGTTGCTGACTCAATTATATGTAGGTTCTTTGAAGTGAGGATTTTAAGATGCCAGACATTGCAGTTGCGTCATATCTTTTCATAGCATTGTATTAAGTAGCATCAGATATTCCTGCAACCCACTCAAAACTGGGTCTAAAGAGTCGGATTCGGAGCTGAGGCTGTAGATATTCCTGCAACCCACTCAAAACTGGGTCTATAGAGTCAGATTCGGAGCTGAGGCTGTAGATATTCCTGCAACCCACTCAAAACTGGGTATAAAGAGTCGGATTCGGAGCTGAGGCTGTAGATATTCCTGCAACCCACTCAAAACTGGGTCTATAGAGTCGGATTCAGAGCTGAGGCTGTAGATATTCCTGCAACCCACTCAAAACTGGGTCTGTAGAGTCGGATTTGGAGCTGAGGCTGTTCTGAATGGAAGTATTTAGTATCAGCAACAATGAAAACATCCTGACATAAATGAAGGTGTATTACTTGTTGAGCAAGACAGACCCTGCAATTCTTTTAAACACAGGGACTGGGGATAAGACCCCCCCCCCCCCCCCCCCCATGGGTAAACTTGGGGTTTGCAAAACAATTGACCACACCGACAGATATACTTCTGTGGAATCAGAAAAAGACCCCTTCTTCTGCATTCACATCATATTTTTGAATCCGCTTCTCAAAAGGCTTTGGTCAAAACGGCTGCTTTGAAGTTAGCTTCTGAAAGATCTGCTGGGTTTTAGGCTTTCATGTCATGTGGCCAAACAGAATGAAAGAGACCGCAGAGAAGGCAAACAATACATGAGAAAAGTCAGTATCTTTCTGTGGGGAATATCAACACAATCGCGCTCGGAATACAAAATACAAAATATACGATGATATACTGGTTTGAGAATCCCGAAGGAGTTGGGCTCATCCTCAAGCAACAAGTCAATAGTTGTTGTTAGTCACGTTCAATGTGGTTCAAGTTGTCCGGTGAGGTCAAGTATTGGTCAGGAAAGTTGTTGAGAGAGGCGTACATTATACAACAGAACTAGATGATGATGATGGATGGAATTGTGGATATATTTCCAGGAACGTTTATTAATTCTGATGGATTGTTTTTCACAAGAAGCTCAGTGGATGCAGAGGTTTTCTTTGTAAGATAATAAAAATACATGTCTAATGCAAGGATGTTGGATCAGTGACTTCATCTATCCTGCCTTTCACTCCAGCATGGTGGAGCAGTGACTTCATCTATCCTGCCTTTCACTCCAGCATGGTGGAGCAGTGACTTCATCTATCCTGCCTTTCTCTCCAGCATGGTGGAGCAGTAACTTCATCTATCCTGCCTTTCACTCCAGCATGGTGGAGCAGTGACTTCATCTATCCTGCCTTTCACTCCAGCATGGTGGAGCAGTAACTTCATCTATCCTGCCTTTCACTCCAGCATGGTGGAGCAGTGACTTCATCTATCCTGCCTTTCACTCCAGCATGGTGGATCAGTAACTTCATCTATCCTGCCTTTCACTCCAGCATGGTGGAGCAGTGACTTCATCTATCCTGCCTTTCTCTCCAGCATGGTGGAGCAGTAACTTCATCTATCCTGCCTTTCTCTCCAGCATGGTGGAGCAGTGACTTCATCTATCCTGCCTTTCACTCCAGCATGGTGGAGCAGTGACTTCATCTATCCTGTCTTTCACTCCAGCATGGTGGATCAGTGACTTCATCTATCCTGCCTTTCACTCCAGCATGGTGGAGCAGTGACTTCATCTATCCTGCCTTTCACTCCAGCATGGTGGAGCAGTGACTTCATCTATCCTGCCTTTCACTCCAGCATGGTGGATCAGTAACTTCATCTATCCTGCCTTTCACTCCAGCATGGTGGAGCAGTGACTTCATCTATCCTGCCTTTCACTCCAGCATGGTGGAGCAATGACTTCATCTATCCTGTCTTTCACTCCAGCATGGTGGATCAGTGACTTCATCTATCCTGCCTTTCACTCCAGCATGGTGGAGCAGTGACTTCATCTATCCTGCCTTTCACTCCAGCATGGTGGATCAGTAACTTCATCTATCCTGCCTTTCACTCCAGCATGGTGGAGCAGTGACTTCATCTATCCTGCCTTTCACTCCAGCATGGTGGATCAGTGACTTCATCTATCCTGCCTTTCACTCCAGCATCTAAGTGTAGATTCGAGCCTCATGGTACCCTCAAGAGGTTAGCCATTTGTCCCGTCATACATAATGGATCTGAAGCTGGCAAAGCCTGATTGATACGCACTGCTGATGTCACCAGTAAATATACAAGCTTATGTATGTTACTCTCGTTAGGTGCCGAGGTGGGGAGTGTGTCTGGAATTGGTGATAAATAAGGCAGTGGCGAAAGAAGGTACACCTTGGATTTGATTTGTTGGAATCTCCACTTGGCAGCACATGTAAATTGATTCTCATTCTGAAGACATTTTGGCCTAAATCTGATTGATCAGCCTTCAGTGATAAGTAATAGGCCTATGCACTTTTGGTAGCCCCACAATGAAAGTCACGAGATTATGCTATGGTAAACTTAGGGATTGGCATCAATCAAAGGATATCAGGCTAATTCTCTTGGACTTTACATGACTTACTAAGGATCTTACCTTATGACCCTTGGGGCTTATCTCACGTGAAGTATGGGTTTAACTAGCTCAAACCTTAGCAAGAATACCCTTGTTTACCAAACCTAAGATCGGATGAATCATTACTATGAAATCAAACCAAAGGCCAGCCTGGAACACAACATCAAGACCACTGACCTATTCTAAATTGCAGCTATATTTGCCATCTGAGGTTGACCCCTGGTACCACTCGGCCTACCCCCGCCTTTCCAATATTCCATTGGAGCGCCAATAAAGGGTCAATAGCTTAAACCCCATGATCCCCCAAGACTGAATATCACGTTTTTTGCCAGAATAACGGCAATGGTCTGCACTTAGCCCGGACTCCCTCTGGTACAATCAACTATGAGTTCAGAACATGTGAAGTTGACAGGCTCTAGCCGGGGCATCAGAGCATGAACTAAAAGACCCGAACATGTGAAGATAGGAGAGAAAACACTGCTTTTTCACAGTGTCAAATGACTATATACAATTTCCGCTTCCATTGTAAATATTACCAAAATCTCTTCAGACGTTCCTAAAGCTATTTTTCATGCTCCAATTTCAGGCGGAAGCGTCAAGTTTAAAAATCAACATAAAAATGTACTAGTGTGAAGAACTGAATGGATATCATATTTCTCAAAGCAGAAAGAGCATAAATAACCACTCCTTTCTTTTGACATATGAAACTTGGTATTGCCACAAGCCAAGCCAATGATATCTGGATTAAAGTGCAAAACATTACTTCCGGACGTGGATGACTTGTCTGCACAATAAATTATTGGCGTTAAATATCACTCGAAGAGCGGAAATCTAAAAAATAACAATAATGTTCTGTGATTAACATTTGATCAGTTCTCAAAAGGGCAAGGTTGTTTCTAAAGAGTTGAGATTTCTCAACACTGTATGTTCAACAGCCTTCAGTGTAGGAAGATTCAGCTGAAATGTACAGGCCATTTGATATCCACTTCAAACTATGAATCAACTTTTGAACCAAACTTGTTGGTTAAATTTATGTCATGCAAGAAAGAACGTGTGTGGCATAAAACAACCCCTCTTGATCTGACCTCAAAACATAAATCTTTAAAATAACCTGTGTACACTCCTACGCAATATATCGCAATCAAAACATTAAAGAATAATAAGCCACAGCTCCTAAGCCAAACACACCGAGTGCACTAAACACGAAAAATCACAAAAGTCTTCAAGACTGCACATTATGGCTTTCTAACAATATTGATGTCAAAATTGAGGACAAACTTCTTTCTTGCTGTTATGAATGAGATTTCATGTTCTACCCGCACAATACACATCATGCCATCCAATCGTACACAGTCAGTACATTCATGAATGAAGATGGTTCGTGCACATGCACTCAATCGCTTAGAGATAAACCCAGAATGAAATGAAACGAAATGAAACGAAATGAAAGGAAATGTCAAAATGAACAAACATCCGCACCTGCAGCTAACTCTGCAACATGGCTACATTGACAAAGAGAAACAAGGTGTAAGTCGACCATTCTCGGCTTCGAATATTCTTTCAGGTTGTCTTCTTCATTTCAAGAGTGTCGTTTCGTTTTGAGCATTTCATTTCAGTTCGATCTTTTCGCTTATTTCATTCTAGACTTCTAAGATATGACATCTGATCTGACACAGTTAGTACATTCATAAATGAGGTTTTTTGTTACTGTGCGTACTTCTATCAGAATCGTATTGAAATGACATCCGATGGTATTCTCCACAATGAAACGTGATTGAAATTTAAGAAGAGAATTTTCACTTCTAAAAAGAGCTAAATTTCTTGTTGCTGTGGTGAGTGGTATTGAAATGAATATCAGACAGATATCTTCCTTTTGACAAAAGTTAATCGGATCTACTGATCTCAATCCCAGACAATGATTAGATTTCCAGCAACCCCCCTCCACAAGATAAACGAATAGACTTCTTGCAAACAAAGCTGAAATGTTGAGCAGCACTCCAAGTCAAGCCGCAAGAATTGCTATTTGTACAGATGCCTCGCTCAGCGAGTATAGCTGAAGATTGGTCGAGGAAAAGCAGACAGTTCATTGATTTTCATTGGTTTCATTCAAGCTCCCTCTGTGAAATTACAAAGCCAGAATCGATAGTTTGACTCCCAGAAGTGTAAGTCGTCATTCCAAGGATAACCGCAAAGCTTATCGAGAAACGTAACAATAGTATGACTTGAAGATGGATTGAGGTCATTGTTGGCAGGTCAATTGTAATGGTTGAAATTCAATTTGAACCTACTTTGTCAATTTCAATGGAGGAATTGTCGCGTTTGAAGGATTACTTGTCCCGAAGGTGGCTTCAATCACTTATATATGCACAGCTGTGTGAAATGACTGATGATCAGAACACTACCAAATCTATAGGTTCCAGATCTTGTGGGTTAACCTTTCACAGGCTATTGATGATGTGCCGGTCACGAGATGACGTCACTGACACATTAGATGGCGAACACATGATCATGGACAGCAAAACCATGACATCATGAAATATTCAGGGATTGCCATTATTTTGAGAGTTGAGCAACAACACCGAGTGAAGAAAATGGCCCATTCTGGTTATTTACATGAAACTATCATAACAAGCATTTCATCGCATGACGAGAAACAGTTTCACTTGCCGTCAACGCCTCAAAAGCAACGACAACTCCCTGCGGGATGATACAAGATTCCTGGCGGCGGGCGAATGTTGGCGATATGATCTGTGGGAGATATCATTCCAAGAGACACTTATTTCATTCCAGTATAACCATGTCCTTGATCGACCTCCAAATTACCATATCTTGATGGAGTTTGTGGAAATATCATTCTTGAGCAGTGCAACATCTAACTGTTACATGACTTACTGAGCTGCAAGAGGTTGGTACCCAGCCCAGCCACCAACACAGCAATTTTGAGGGGGCCATGCCTGTACTCATCTACCAACATGAGCCCCTACCTCGGAGATTGCCAACTAAGCTTTGACCTCCTTTTCAGGCCTGAGCTGTAATATTCTGTAAATCATCCAACAAGAGGAATGGAAAGAGAAACTACTGAAAAATCCTTCCATGAATGGCTTGCGTGGAAGTAATCGAATGACAAGCTACACACAGTGTCAACAGCATCCATTTTAGGTGCCGTCGCCAAAAAATTTGATTTATATCACATCCCATCACCTTTTTTGCTCAGCAGCATTACCACCAAATGAATAATATGATAGAAGCTCCCTAATACACAACAAAACTGGCATAATTTTTGCTATGCAAATGTTGGACACCACTCGCAATCCCAAATGGCATGAATAACAAGGTTCCACTCTTTGGTGCTAGTCTGGGATGCATTCAAACCGCCAAAATAACTCCCAAAATTAATAAACAACAGTTGTGGAAACTACAAAGTGTGGCTTTCAGGGAACCGTGGGACCTTTCGGGTGAAATTTGCCAAACCAAATTCCAACCTATTCGTGGGAATGCTCCCCTATCGCCAGCTGATATGGAGACCGGGACCACGGTAGATACGAGATGATGGATATATATCTTAATTGAACATGAATCCGATATGTGAGATTGGTATATTCTCGACATTAATCCTCGAGCGAGGGAGTATATGGCTAAAAACGGTGACCCATCAATCACTTGAATTTTTATGCCCGGCAGATGCGGTCTCCTCATTTTGTTAATTTCACCACAACTATGTGATTTTTCTGTCAAAGGGATTAATAATGACACCAGTACTAAATGGAAAATGATTCCAGTTTTTGCATCTCAGTCACAATCAGAGAAGAAAACCAGACAACCAGAATGCAGGACAAGCGCTTGACTCTCCTTATAAAAGTCTCAGCTAAGCAGAGTGGTTCGATACCAACCATCCATGGAAATGGACATCGCGTAGACATTTTGCAATATCATGGGCGGTCATCCCATTCCTTGTACAGCACTCATTCATGGAGTCAATGGGGAAAGTGGTGCAACAAGGAACATGAGCTTCTGCCAAAGGAGACATGATGAAGATACTCACAGGGATTGAGCAATCAACATAGCTGAGGAGCACAATACAAATGGACAATGACGATGGCAACCCTGTATCTTTTTCAAGGAATCCCAAACAGCAGGTCTATCAACCTACTTTATTGGCTGGATTCATCCAATTCGTTAAGAGTGTGAAAAAAGTAATGCAACAAGAAAAGTCTGATATAGCCTTCGAGACAATAGCGATCTTGTCATCGTCTTTCTTATCCAGCAGCTTTCTGTCGGCCCAGCCCCGAATCTTGATAAATGGAACCACAGGGTATAGCAGTTGCAGATTAACTTGCATGTATTCACAAGTATGTCTTTTCAACAGAGATTGGCTCGGCAACACTTTCTTGATCATGAAGAAGCTGTCTACAAAGACTTCAACAAAAGCGATGAGGCTCTCCACGAAATGAGATATTGGTCATTTTGGGATACGGCGAAAAAGATCCAGGATCACTGTCTCCATGGCCCGTTTGCATTATACTTCTCAGCAAAGTCAACTGCTCTCTCTTGGCTGGACAATCTTTAAAATCACTCCTCTGGGAATAGCTAAAAATTCGTTGTTGCACCACATTCTAAACAGACTCCAAAGATGGAATGGACTCCACATGAAATGGAATGATGGGTCATTTTGCAATATCTCAAAAGAGACACAGGATCGCCGTCTCCACAGCCTGTTTGTATTGTGCCACTTAGCCATGTCGATTGCCGACTCAAGAATGAAGCATCTATTAGCGGATTGTCTTTCTTCTGCTCAACCGTTCCCCCGAGTCTCATGAAATGCTTTCCAACAGATCTACTTTATAAGATTTACGACACTAAGGAGGCCGTCCTCAGAATCGGACAAGTGCAGGATGACCAAGCCCACACTCCTCTCTGAAGTTTGCTACACCAATTCTGATGGTTGAAGGTTCAAGCCCCATTGGTAGCCCTTCCCAATGGGGCTGAATCATTAGCTGCCAGCAGTGAGATATAGGGTACAAACTGCTTTAGCCCACACTCCTCTCTGAAGTTTGCTACACCAATTCTGATGGCCTGGATGGTTGAAGGTTCAAGCCCCAATGGTAGCCCTTCCCAATGGGGCCGAATCATTAGCTGCCAGCAGTGAGATATAGGGTACAAACTGCTTTAGCCCACACTCCTCTCTGAAGTTTGCTACACCAATTCTGATGGCCTGGATGGTTGAAGGTTCAAGCCCCATTGGTAGCCCTTCCCAATGGGGCTGAATCATTAGCTGCCAGCAGTGAGATATAGGGTACAAACTGCTTTAGCCCACACTCCTCTCTGAAGTTTGCTACACCAATTCTGATGGTCTGGATGGTTGAAGGTTCAAGCCCCAATGGTAGCCCTTCCCAATGGGGCTGAATCATTAGCTGCCAGCAGTGAGATATAGGGTACAAACTGCTTTAGCCCACACTCCTCTCTGAAGTTTGCTACACCGATTCTGATGGCCTGGATGGTTGAAGGTTCAAGCCCCATTGGTAGCCCTTGCCAATGGGGCCGAATCATTAGCTGCCAGCTAGTGAGATATAGGGTACAAACTGCTTTATTGCCAGGATACCTGGCCTTAGAGATAGGAATGTCTCAAAGGCCAAATCTGGCTTGGCTGACTGACACTACAACGTAATATAGACATTTTGTTGCAGACACCAGCAAATCCTCTCCAATGCCAGTAAATTTCATTTGCTTTTTCGCATGTATGTCACAGTTGACATCATAGATCTGTACATCAATCAGACTCAAATTGATTGCACAGATAATGACTTAATGAGTTAATAGAGAGAATACTAGTAACACGCAGCGAAATTATCATGTTCGACGATGAAACTCAGACACAATCCCAAAAGCAATATAGCGATCGATGAAACCTGAAATTAAATGGATGCCTGATTACCCAGCACAACCAATGATTAAAATTACCCCTCGGGTATACGAATCAAAGCTCTCATTATGACTACATTTAAGGCATTATATCAGTTCGGAGAAGATCTATACTGGTCCCGATGTTAACCCTCGGAGGACTGAATGCAAAACTGATAAGGACGTAAGCACTCGTGAAAATCGCTTGCTATTTTACCAAGATACTTGCTGGACACTGCTGGAATGGATACCGTGACCTGCTTACTGTTTCTGACCATTATATTTTCGCATTTTCATGATTCCAGAGGCAAACATGATTTGGACTAGAGTTTAGAACAGCAGTTCAGCTAAGCTATGACCACCCCCTCCTCCGCCATAAAACCACCTTCAGGAGAGGGAAAGGCCATGCTATCCATGGTTTTATACAAATGGTGAGAAAACTGTTGCCTTACCCGAGCATTCATTATTAAATGGTCCTCAATGAACTATGACTCAACATGACGGTCAAATGGATTGCGGAAGATTTGAAATCATTGCAGGATGTCATCAGGAAAAAATTCTGTGACCATAACATGAATAAGACATGGCGTTTCTATTCGAAAACTTTCACTGGCTGTTCACGCAAGACTCACCGCAACTTCAGGGAGCATGGGGTCAAGTGAAGAAATTTGATTGAAAAACTGCTTTGAAAGAAAAGCAGCAGGCATTTGACAGGCACTGGGGTTGTTTTTCCATGATCTCATTTGAAACTTGGTGAAATTTCATGCTGAAGGAAAAAGCTGATCCACACCAGTCTGGCGTCAACTTGAAAAACGGGAGCCAGTACTGATCATGCCAACCTGTGTCCAAATATAAAAAAGAAATTCAAAAGGAAGGCTAGCATCAATAAGCAATGTAGCTTCCTTACGTGAGCGGCCAGAGAGGAATAAGCAAACAGACACAGTCTCCAGTAATGACAATCTCAAGATGTGAATCACATACCGGCAATCTCAACCGACACATGATGCTCCATCTCCTGAGAGTGTCTTTGAGGCCGACGGGCGGGAATGGTCAATCTCCGCTAATGTGGAAAATCACGACGGCCAATTGATGCTAACGTGAAAAGTCATGCACATGATGCAAGTGTTCATAAAACGGCGCAGGAATCTCTGAAGGGTGTTTTTTGCTTGTAATAGCTCCCTTGGAAGTACTGGAGCGACGAAGAGTTCTTCTACCTTGAACCTGCTTGTTGGGTGATATTTACTGTGGGCAAATTGTACTTTGGGCAAATCTGACTTGGGGCATATAGGATTTGGGCCATATAGGACGTTGATAATATGTATACATTGGCAGTTTCCTACACAGGAACAAAGTTCCTCATCCTTGTCCTACTGAATACACACAGAATCAAAGAGTTAGCATCAATGTTTCGAACACCTATAACTCTGTTTTCCTTCAACACAATTGTCATTGTCAGTGTGGCTGACACTAATAGAATCAATATCATAGTCCACAAGTCTTTCAAGAGTTGTTTCCTAACTTTTGTAAAAAGCTGCTGGAACTCTGAAATAGTTTTCGCCGCGTTAATAACCATTGTTTAAGTCATTGTTATAGTTCTGAAGCTGCAGAAATGTTATCAATTGTACTTCATGAGGTCCCACTTGATCCTTTTCAAAACCTCTCAATAATTTGAAACAAGGCGGTACTTTACCGCGGTAGATCAGCACTTTACCGGAATAATCCCAGACATAACCGGATGATATCAAAGTGGACACTTCTCAATTGTTTGCACTGCGTTTTTTCGGAAGGATTTATTTGTTCAATTGTTATTGAACTTTTTGGGTTTTTTGTTGTTGTTCACTGTTGCATGAGATGTTTCCGTGACTCATGCCTGGTAAGATTTTAGAAAAGAAGTTTAGATATTTGAATATCATGCCTGATTAAGTCTTATTTTTGATGTCGGTGACTGTGTTAGGTGTGCTAAGCAGCATGAAATGAATGAAAAGGGACTTGATGAAAAGAAGATGATCTCAAGGACCCGAAATGTTTTGATGAAGTTTGTAAAAGTGGTCAAAAGTGCCACACTATTCTGGAGATTATGTTAGCTCAGAATATGACGCTATTGCTTCTGAGTTGTGATCTGCATCTTAGCTGTGGATGCTTCCCTTAAAAGCTGACTAGTCACAGTTGTTGTCATACTGTGTGAGCGACTGAACTCAGGTTGGATTCCAAGGCTTGGGTCGTGAGCAGATGACCCTGAAAACATCTCAAAACATTGGTTTCGTTTTCATCATAATTTGTCTTGTTGAGTGTATTTAGCTTTAGTCTCAAACTGCTCGCAATCGAAGAATTGCCAGGGACATACTTGCTACTCCCACATAGACACACAACCAGCTGTTTACACAATATGAAATAAGAGCCTTTGCTCGCCTCTTCTGAGGCAAAAAGTATCACGAACCTGCCATCAGGAAATTGACACAAAATGGAAGTTGTGACTAAGTTATTATATTCTCTATACTTGTAATTAGTTGTCATGTCTCTGAAAGGTACAATACGACAGAGGTACAAAAAGTTTCTTCTGTTGCTGCATGGTATAATGTTTAGGGACTTTTTTAGATGTACTTTAGTTTAAAGCTGGCGGCACAACTTCAAAAATGGAAACAAACGAAAAGCGTTAAATTTCAGTTCATAAATATTTTGTATGTTTTAATTTTAACAGTTTAGCAGACAGGATAATCAATCTCTATAGAAATACAATATTTGCTTAACACATTTTAAATTTCTGTTGAAAGCTAAGCTTAACTGACTCGACATAAGAACTAACACATGAAATGTACTTTGTAAAAAGCTGAAACCGAGATCGCAAAGGCCTAACAAAAGACTTGAATTAATGATGAGGATAGAAAGTATTTGTATTGGAATAGTTGTGGTTGTATCAGTTACAGTATTTCCACCTCTGCAAACATTTCTAGGTTTTTTTCTACAGTACAGATTAAAGGGTAACTCGTGTCAAATTTCACCATATAATGTTTTAGCTGTTTTTGACAAATGACTACGTCACTTTCTCATAAATCGGTAAGGTTTTCGAATCGAAATGCACATTTTTTAGAAATTGATGGTTTAATCCCGCCCGGACGGCTAGCTTCGATGCCGTTTTCGTTGATGACGTCACAACATGAACATTTTCGCGGTCGGGGTGGTTTACATTCAGCGATTTTATAAAAAATCTAATCAAAAATGGAAAATTTGAACTTTACATTTGTGATCAACAATTAAATACGGACGTATTTCCGCAAAGTTGTGAATCACATCATAGTATGACTTTAAAGAAAAAGGCCTCACCAGAAGCAGATTTATAAACAGAATACAAACTTCAAGCTGGCTTGGCACATATACTACCATTAGCGAAATATGCAAAAAGGCCAACAGCTATTTAGAATATTGGTCTGAAAATGTAAACCATTTTGGAAAAATAAGTACATGTTACAACCACACCTAGCAAAAAATGTAAACGTACATTGACGAATCCATTGTCGATCTATAATATGGAAAAAATGAAAATATAAACTTGATATGGCGGATATTGATCTGCATAATCTAGTTACAGGGAGGGGCATCTCAAAATATCTTAGTTTAAAGAAACTTTAAGGCTAAGAATGTGCACAATTTGTTTAAAGGGTTAGGGTTGGAAAACATTTCTGAGTCCAAAACATTTTTTCACTTTTTTTTTCTGCTCAAAATGAACCAACATCACTAACATCACCAGTCCAAAAACTTTTTTTTGACTTTGAAAATTTTTCAGAATTTTGAACTTATGAAAAGATTAGGGTTAGAAAAAATTTCTACGTCCAAAAAAAATTTTCACTTTTTTTCTGCTCAAAATGAACCAACATCATCAGTCCCAAAACTTTTTTGACTTTGAAAATTTTTCAGAATTTTGAACTTATGAAAGGGTTAGGGTTGGAAAAAATTTCTGAGTCCACATAATTTTTTCACTTGTTTTTTTTCTGCGACCACCCCGGTAACGCGACCATTCAACCTCGGTCCCATGAGTGGTCGTGTTACCGGGGTTACACTGTATCTCAAAACATTTACGGTCAACTGCAAAATTTGATTGTCTGAGACAACCCCTCATAACTGTGTTTTCTGCAGATCAAATAAATGTATTAATAGCGAAAATCAATGCAGTGAAATGATAGGCTCTGTATCAAATGTTAAATAATGGAATCTGTTTTTATATTTTTCCATCAATAAGATTTCTGTGTTTTCATGAGTGGGATTTTTTTATTTATCTGTTATCGTCTGCTCAGTGAGATGCTCAGAGCCTAGTGGCATGTTCTGAGCAGGTGTACATCCTGGATCCTCCATTTCTTTCAAGCTGACAAGGTCAGAAAACATCCTGCTCCTTCAAGTCAAAACTGGGGAAGGGGGATATCAAGGGGGGTAAAAGGCTTAGAGCCTTATGTATTACAGAAAATCGGGGAACCTCAATAGCTCACCATGCCATATCACCAACAAGAACTCACAAAGTGGCTGCATCGTTTTCAAAATTCTCATAGTTTAGAATGGAATATAGATCAAAAAGACAAAGCCCATTGACATTTCACCATTTCTGAAGGAAATTTAGAGAAAATTCAATATCAATTTCATAATGGCTTCTAACTTTCTTACTATAAGAATTTTCCATTAACTTCAGTTGTTTTGAAGTATGCATAAACAGAAATACGATTTACCAAGAAAATTCCATTCCAAGTAACTAACTTGAGATGTAGTTTAATGACTTCCATCAGGAATTTGGATACTGCTTTTGGGTAGAAATTTTACAATACCTTTTATAACTAAAACTTCGCGTCTGATTTGTCTTTGAAATGAGAGCATACTTACCTGAAAATATAAAAAGAAGACATTTCATAAGTATTCAGCTGAAAAACTATTAATAACAAATGCATGTAGCCTAATGACAAATGCATGCAGTATCATCTTAATGAGTGTTTGATGTGTACATGTTGCATAATGACAAATACATGTAAGTGATAGCAATACTGTGATGGTAGAAACTAGGAAGGAAGGGTATCTTTTTAAAATGTTCATAATTTTTTCAGTGCTGACTCAGCATTATCTAAAGACATTCAAACTTCAAGTGCATCCTCAATAGAGGTTTTCATGGGACATCATCCTAATTTCTGATTAGATGAGACGTCACCTTCCTACCCAAGGGACACGAGTCAATCGTGTAACTGACAGTATCATGGCAATCTAGTCAATCCAACAAATGACTCGTTAACTCTTAAATAATGTGCTATAAAACCCACATTGTTTGACGGATTAATTAACAATGTGATGGAGAGAAGGAGGCATCTGTCATGATTTTGGACATCTCAGGTGATTTGCGTGGTATAGTAGTTTTTAATGACGTGAACGGTAGCGTTACATGGCAGTGAAACATAGACTTGTGATTGTCTTTGAATGAGACGTATAACTGAGGTTCCTGTACCATTTACCAGGGCAGGCAAAAGACCCCATCCAAGTTGACAGTAGCTTGTGATGGCCTCCCCTTCCTGGCAGAAGACGCACTCGCTTACAAATAAAGCTAATCGGTGCCCAAATGCTCACTCAGGTGAATACCGAGAGACACTGAGAGATGAGTGCATGGGCTGAAACTCGCACTGCACAATACCATAATAAGTGTCAACAGAAACTGCAGTGGTGTGCACCTTCGCTTCGAGCAGACGTATCTTGTGATGAACTAACATCCGCTTATCAATGGCACTTTATCAACGCTATGTCCACTTTTACAGTCACCACTGACAAGAAAACAAAAGGCATCATTGACCGTTGTTTGACTCTTTGTCAAAAACCTTGGCAACCGTTAAAAGACAAACACTGCACGATTTCTGATTAACTTACGACAAAACTTGAGTAAACTACGACACTTAAGGGCGTACTTCACCCAAAGCATCCTCATCGATGCAATTTAATAAAAGAGAGGTTGCCGATCTCTCAAATAAATGAGATTCATAAATAGCTCGAGTTTCTTATGAAAACGTGCCATCCAGTTCTTCAACCCAAGGTGAGATTATCACGTAGTTCATCCAAGTGGTTCTCAAACCTGCCCTAGATTCATTGTTTCCGAGAGAAATACTCCAGTTTCCGCCATTTAACGGCTTTACGCGATTATGGATTTTCATCGGGAAGACGAAGAATGACAATTTATCGAGAGTAGGTTGGAAGACCTTTGGTAAACATTTTGAGGGAAGTTCCATGTTTTGAAAAGGTTTGTCGGCATTGTGTGGGACTTGAGCAGATGTGGGGCGATTGTGATGGGGCCGCTATTCTAGTGGTGATGAGGCTCTTGAGAGTTCTTCTGTTTGTCTGTGATGACTTTATTGAATCTATCGACAAAATATGGTGAGATCTGCACAAAATTGTATGGAAAATTCATGGCATTAATATGGTGACTTCGTCATGAAGGTATGAAACCATGTGGTTTTATTAGCCTGTTTCATCGTGTTTTGCCTAACTGATGAAAAACACTTCACTGGTTTTACACTACATCAACACCCATTTCATTCACCGAATTCTATCGATGAAAAATATTACAAGAATCTCTCTCGCATTTCAGATTGCGGTGTTATGATGAAAGCTTGTGGAGAATTTCATGATGAATTCATGACACTGGCACTAGTACTCTCACAATGGAGATCTCAAACCATGTGGTACCATACTTGCATATTGCCCAAAGCTATGGATGAGGTGAATGAAATCTGAGAAGTTATGGAAGCTTCATGAAAAGTCCAGAGGGAACTTTCAAGTCGAGCAGTCACGTTCTCAGAGCACTCGAGGCAAATGACAAAGTCATAGAGGGGCTTTTTTATAACGCGACGATATCTATCACAGCTGCTGTCAAGTTGGCAAAAGCTTACAGAATTCAAACGGTTAATATAGCAAACTGGAATCGAAAATCACCATGTCGCAACGTGTTTATTCCGTCTCTTTCATCCTTTGTGTAACGACATGTTTGGTCCAATTCTTTCATTATCAGCCACTTTTCCCGACATCGAAGTCTTCCATCGAGAAGTCAACTGATACATGCCTCGGGCCCTTTCTCTCGCCTTGCCACTGCCTGCGGGCGAGTTTCATCCACACTTCGATCTGATCACAGAAACTCTCGCCGAAACAAGAAATGGGAGGCGATGCGAAACTGAAATATAGCTAATGTTTGCGTCTGTCTTTTAAGCGTTTTTGTACCACTTATTGATCTTGGATGTGTATTCATATTCGGTGTGGGGTGGACACGATATGGTGTCATATTGAAATGTCTTTGTTATGAATTATTTCTGATTTTTTATATCTTTTGGAATGATATGCCGCAGATCTCACTTTGTCGGAGAATTTTCTCCGTGGAATATTAGAGGTGACCTGATAGTGATACATTTTTCAATAAAGGTTGCGTAGACTGATTTCATTTAAACACTTTTATTGATCTTAGAAAGTTTTAAAAGTCATATGAAGTTGGTAAACCCACGGTGTTGTATTCGACCATTTCAAACATGAAATATATGGACTATTCTCGTAAATATGGACTGATACAAAGGGAGAAATATGAACTGTAAAAATCACCATTATTTTCAAGGCTTAGAAGCATGTCAACAATCATCTCTACGATAAACGATAAAAAATTTCTCATCTGCATGCAAAACCGGTTTTCCTGGGTTTGATACTTATTGCCGATTGCACGGATATCTCATCCTTCAACAGCCGGTCACTAGATCGTCTCTAAAACACGCTCACTTTGACTGAGTGTCTTTTAGGACCAATACAAAGGCCTGCTATTGGAGGATGTGAAGCCTGGCTTGCTGCAGGCACCTAAGATGACCCGAGATTTTTGCGTAATTATTGTATTTTCATAGTCACAAAAAACAACGAGGCTTACTTACCATGTGAGAAAACATGAATTCCGCCTCACCCTTAGGCAAGTTTGGCATTTTCCACTCAGCCCACAAAAAATCTGCTGAGTGATAAAATGGGAGGCGACAGAAATGAAACAATGATATTTTGTAGCGTGTTTTTTGCTGTCGATATTTACATGATCAATACTGGGAGTCGGCATTCATTGTCTTGCGAAGAGGTGATCTTGTCCATGGTGAAATGCCATTGATAGTCTACATTCTATAACACTGACTTCAAGCTGGGTTGGCCAGAATAAGCTGTATGTACTGTATCACTCAGTGGGGGCGGGGAGTGTGGGTATAGGGGACAGAGGAGACAACACGCCCCCCCTTTAATGGAATGCAACCTGTGCCCATCTCCATTCCCAAATTTCTGACTCTGCCACTGTTATTTAAATACATATCATGATGAAAATGTACCAGGACTCGGCTAGAAACATCGGCAACTTGATAATAAAAACCTGACGACTTAGCGTCAACCAATGAGAATGTTAATACATATTGATCACACTTTGAAAGGATTATTTTATCATATGTTGACACAAGGCCGAGGAATTAATGTCCAGCGTTTAATATGTATTCAAATGTTCTCCATCTGACAAATATTAATTGGTTATAATCCATGGCTATTGAGTGGGCGCATTTCGATTGGTCATTTGACAGTTGCATCGGGATAACATCGTATTAACGTGCAAAATGATGGGAGGAATTATGGGAGTTTTTACATGTTGGATCCGATGGCGTCAGAATGGTCGACGGGCAGCTCGTGACACTTCAAATCAAGGATCATTGAAAAGACTGCTAGCCGCACCCAAAGTCCACTGACTATGTTGACCTGAAGTGTGCAACTTGAAGAAGAAAAGTGTTCTCTTTTGACCAGTGCTGCCTTAGCTTTTTGTCAAAAACATGCATGATGTAATCGATAGTCACCGCCTAGGTATATATGATGCATGATTGTCAATAAACCTGCAAATTTATCTCTTCTACCTGTTTGTTGGACTTTTGCCATTCTCGTTGTTCTGCATCATTTAAAACAACAGATTGGAAACCTCTGATCAATACGTTGATTTGTTTTGGGTGATGCAAATAATCCGCTAAGAAAACAATCTAATTTCAGGCTAAGCTGAACCAAAGTTCAATAATGTAGTTGTTGCGCATCAAGTACAGTCATTTTGGATCAAGTTAATTTGAGAATTGTGTTTTCCATTTCACGCTGATTAGAACGGTTTTATGAGTACATTTACGTACATGTTATGAAGATAAGTCAGCTCAAGTTAAAGTGAGTTAGACATACCGAAGATACAAGGCCCTCTTGTTGCTTCCATAATACAAATCGTTGCCGGGGATATTGAAAACACGTTCTATCTGGCTTTTGGCTTCGATCAGTTTGGACAAGCAACGAGTTATTATTTGAATTTTCCCCAAGTAAACATTTTACGAACAAAAGCAAAATTGATCCACTCTCTCGCGTAAATCTTAATCACGAGTTGCGGTGCTCGTTTTACCACCATGTTTGCTTAAGTTGATTAATTATGCATCCGTGTTGATCGAGGATAATTGACAATCTGACTGTTGCACGATGATAATTTCGGCGCGTGCCATTTCGGGACTTCATCCACGTGCGATGAGCTCCGGGTACGAGAATTACAGTCGGAACCTTACAATATTGACTCGGTCATTTAACGTCCGTGACAATGGCCTCAACTCTGACATGTTTTACACAAAACTCCATTGTTTTCTTATTGTCCTTGCTGCATCCGAGCAAATTTCACACTTCCACACCAAAAACGGACTTTTTAGTTTTTCATACGAAATGCCATACTTGTCACCAAACATATAACTAAAATGATTATTTACACAAAAAACCTGCTGTAGTTTTTTTTCATCGTCCACACTTACCCACTTGCAGTTCTACTTGGTATTTTTTGCGTGTATTTGCGGACCTGTGTGTGTGCCACCTGGGATTTCCCCCATTGTACATCAACTTAATTGTAGCCCACGTCAAGAAAATTGTCCACGCTGCGTGTGTCAGAGCATGGGGTGGGGTCCCCGAGCCCCAGCAATTGTTTCGGAAACTCGCTTTGTGGTAGTTGAACAAAATCATGCAAGTCTCATATGCCGGTCTCAAACTCCCATCCCATATGACACAATGTGGGATAATGGTGACATTGTGCCCGGCATCAAATATCGCAGACAAAAAATGGACAAAAAACGCCATGAAAATTGGATAATGGTGAAGTCGGGGATCAAGTTTCATTTGGAAAAAACGTTAAATTTTCAAAAATTTGTTAAAATTTCTTTGTTCTGATGTCAATGTTTTGATGAATAATAAAATTTCGTGTTTTTTTCTATTTGACGAAAGGTGATTGACACAATGACACAGAGTGACATTTGATGGACTCCTGCAAGATACACGTTATCAGCATTCATGAAATAGAACTTTGAATGAAATTTTGAACAATTTCGTGGGAATTAAAATAGTGAAATTTCACCTAATCCACATTTTTTACAATTCAGGACTTACATCTGTCACCCTGAACTATTGTCATAAATCGCATTCATTTCAAGGCAAAAATTAAATATTGCTGACACCACATTGCAACTTTTTATTCCTTTGTATCAAACTTCGATTTTTTCAACATGTGAGCTCTTCAAACCTTTTTTTTTTAAAAACACACTTTTTAGAATTTCAGTGCTTTGTGCCTGTTTGAAGATCAGAGATCGGTGGTGTAGTGGAGATTGGCAGACTCATAGTCAGGACATTGTTGGTTAGACTCTCAGAAGGATCATGGCTAGCCATCTCATAACTGCAGTTGCTTCCTTACACACGACCCCAAGTCCTTGTTGCATCTGAACACTTCGACTTCACTTAGCCATCAACGATCCACAAGATTCAACAAACTCATTACCAACGCAAAGAATCCCAACCCCACACAAACAACAAATCTGCATCCATCCGATTCCAGGAACCCCCTTGGGCCTACATGTCCTCAAATTCCAATAGTCTTTCCATTACATTCAATATCATCATTAGCAGACCGGCACCGCAATGAAATCTGGAGCCCGCAGCCAAAAACCCTGAATAAACGCAGATTGATTTCCAAGGAAACAACCCCAAGTCCCCAAGTCAATTCTGACATTCATTACCATTTCAATCACCTAATCAGGCCGTGAATGTCATTATATGTATCGAGTCAACAAATGGATGTGACATTATCTAAAATGTGCCGATTGACTGTCAGTTGTTTTTAAAAATCTTTTAATGACCCGGTTTTAGATGTCAAGATCAACCAGCCAGGAGCCACCAGCATCCATCAGTGGCCACAAGAATCCAATCCAATCATCCATCCTCCAATCGATCTGTTTGCTATGGAGGGGACATTAATAGGTTTTCTGATGCAAGTAGCAACATCCTTCCTTTGTACACTCGTAGTAGTGGGTTAAATGTAACATCACTATTACCATGCATTTAATGTCGATTATAGATTTTCCCACCATCACCATCATAAACCATGAACATCCAACAGTGGTGATAAATGCCTATACATTCACATGAAGATTATAGTGCCTTTTAATGACTTTTTAATGTTGTTTATGGTGTAAATGAGGTGACGGAAGATATAAGAGAAATTTAGCCAAATTAAACCTTAAACGTGTGCAATAAATAGTTGTAAACATCAGAGATAGTTTCTGAATATTCTCTGAAATGGAGTCCAGAAAGTGTTATGAAGCAGAGTACACACATTTAGGGACATTTGTATGGTGGTTTAATGACCTTTTAAAAACTTCTAATGTCGTTTACGCTGTAAGAGGGTGACGGAGAGATATATGCCAGGAATGAAGCAAGTGCAATGAAGAGTGGTAAACTTTAGAGATGCTTTCTGGAAGTTTATACTCTGACACTCAGACTGATGATGTTACTTCATTTTAAGCAGAAAAAAAGTGAGAAAAAAAATTTGGACTCAGAAATTTTTTCCACCAATAACCCTTTTATAAGTTCCAAATTTTAAAAAATTTTCAAAGTCAACATTTTTTTGGGACTGATGATTTTTCTTCATTATGAGCAGAAAATAAAAAGTGAAAAAAATATTTGGACTTCAAATTTTTTTTCATCAACTTGCTGACTTAATCTAAGTTTGCCCACCAAGGGGTTAACATGGGAGAGTAACAGCTTGGCCAAGGCAAGAATTCTCAAACAATGACAAATTTCTAATTGAAAAACGTGATTGTTAATTTTCCCCGATATACAAGTCTGACCCTTTGCCCGTGAGCCATATGGCGTGGGCGAGATCGGATCGACATAGTCGCTTTGTTAAGAAAGTAATCCATACCCTTTCGACTTGACAGGGGGCGTGCCAGTCAGCATTAGGACCTTGACTTAATTGTCAAGTTGATCTGTTCACCGGTAGTGGTACAGTCCATGAAAGCCAGGGGAGGCAGACATTGCTTTTTTCAAGGTGAATATCATAATACCTGAGGGGAGAACTTAGCACAGGAGTGACAATGTTCTATTATCTTGCAAATGACTTTTCTTCTGATCAGACACAGTGGCAGGATGATCTGGGGGCATTGGCTTTTTGAACGAACTGATTGTCAACTTGACCTTTTTGCTTGTAAGAGTTGCCAAAGTGCTGAAGCAGTGCTTCTCGAGTCAAGAACTAATCTATTCCTTCTTTCATTTACTGTGACAGAAGGTCGGGATGGGCCAGCAGTTGGCCTTCTGATATCCTGACCCATTTGCTAGAAGGGGAACCTTTATCACTGAGCAGCAGTATCCTTTAGCTAAAGTGCCTTGCAGGTTATTCTCTACTGTGTTACAGAGCGCAGCCTAGGATCTGGTATATGATCTGTAACTCGAGATTGTAGTAACTTGCAAATGTTCCACCAACTGGAATTGTTTCTTCTGCACTGTATTATAGTGGGGTGTCAAATATTACTCTCTGCATATAAAGATCATGAGCTTATTCTAGCATCAGTATTACCTGGGTGTGAGAAGTGGAATATGTGATAGTGGTTGTTAACGTGACATATCCTGGATGGTGAGAGTGGTTTCAGGATGACATATCAAATTACTGCTCTTTCCCAAGGCACTGTCTGAAGATCATCCGATGGTCGTCGCAGAAACTGGGTGATGAGAGTGTGTCGATCGGATGGGTTTGTTGGTCAGGTGCTACTCCTCTGCACCCAAGGAACTGTCTAAAGATGATCCCACAGTGGTCAGAGATACTGGGTGGTGAGAGTGTGATGATCGGATGGGTTTGTGGGTCAGGTGCTACACCTCTGCACCCAAGGAACTGTCTAAAGATGATCCCACAGTGGTCAGAGATACTGGGTGATGAGAGTGTGTCAATCGGAAGGGTTTGTGGGTCAGGTGCTACACCTCTGCACCCAAGGAACTGTCTGCAGATGATCCTACATTGGTCAGAGATACTGGGTGATGAGAGAGTGTCGATCGGAAGGGTTTGTGGGTCAGGTGCTACTCCTCTGCACCCAAGGAACTCTCTAAAGATGATCCCACATTGGTCAGAGATACTGGGTGGTGAGAGAGTGTCGATCGGAAGGGTTTGTGGGTCAGGTGCTACACCTCTGCACTCAAGGAACTCTCTAAAGATGATCCCACATTGGTCAGAGATACTGGGTGATGAGAGTGTGTCGATCGGAAGGGTTTGTGGGTCAGGTGCTACTCCTCTGCACTCAAGGAACTGTCTAAAGATGATCCCACAGTGGTCAGAGATACTGGGTGATGAGAGTGTGTCAATCGGAAGGGTTTGTGGGTCAGGTGCTACTCCTCTGCACTCAAGGAACTGTCTAAAGATGATCCCACAGTGGTCAGAGATACTGGGTGATGAGAGTGTGTCAATTGGAAGGGTTTGTGGGTCAGGTGCTACTCCTCTGCACTCAAGGAACTGTCTAAAGATGATCCCACAGTGGTCAGAGATACTGGGTGATGAGAGTGTGTCGATCGGATGGGTTTGTGGGTCAGGTGCTACTCCTCTGCACTCAAGAAACTGTCTAAAGATGATCCCACATTGGTCAGAGATACTGGGTGATGAGAGTGTGTCGATCGGATGGGTTTGTGGGTCAGGTGCTACTCCTCTGCACCCAAGGAACTGTCTAAAGATGATTCCACATTGGTCAGAGATACTGGGTGATGAGAGAGTGTCACAAGGGATGGTGGGTCAGAAGCAAATCCTTTGGACCCAAGGCACTTCTAAAGATCATCTAGCTACAATTCAACCAAGAAACTCCATCAATGGAAATGGTGCCTCAAGTACCCATAAGTCAAGGATACCACTTACCCAGGCCCCGCACAACAAGAATCAAATGCAAGACCTCCAGGGAGGGGGTAGGCAATGAAGCTACAAGTTTTCTGCTCACACCTTGCTCTTCCTCAAACTTGATTGATTACATATCGACGATTGAGAAGCGTAAACATGGAATAGCGGCTCTGCTTCAACCAATACAACCTATCAATCGGACTGACACCTCAAGTAGCTCAGTCAGCGTGTCTATTAGCCCAGGAGAACATCACAAGCCTACATTTGTATGAGGTTAGAACATGGGAGGTACGAACAGTACCAATTCTTTTATGTTCTTCTTGACTGTTCTCATCACCTCATCCCGTTTGGCCCCATAGGTGCCCACGTTGTTAAAAACTAAATCAACCCCTAACGAAAAAAGCTTGGCCGTTTTATTAAACATCACCTACATCTCAGTAACTTATACCGCTGTATTATTACCAGGTGAGTTGCTCGAGATTATAACCCACGGCCTCAAATTACTACGAAGGCGTAAGGTGAACTATATGGTCTTAGCATGGATAGCATATGAAAAGCTCTGTTCAAAGTTTATCAAAGTTGTTGACGAGGTGTTCTTGTGCTCTCTACAGATGTAGGTGTTATAACTTCTGACATTTTACCAACTTCTTTCTTGTCTTCCTTGCAGCCTCTACACGGATGAGTACATCACCGCAAGTAAAAAAGTAAAGCTTAAAAATGCACCTTGTACCCCCTCATTCAGGGTTCACAAGGTGGGTGAACACATCTAAACAGAATTGCTTTTGAAAATGTACTTAACATCAGTGAACTAGAAGAATATGACATGATATGCGACTCATGTTACCCAATTCAAGGATAAAAGTTATGCCGGATATGGGCACTTATAGTAACCTTTGTCGCTGATACAAATGCATATCCAACGAAGCCTTGAGAGTAATCTCATATTCTGCCAAGAATTAGAGTAAACATTTTCAAAATCTCTATAAGTCCAAATGGCCCTTTTGAACCGAGACACGAGACACTTTGAAATGTTTAGGAATCGTGATCTGGATTCAGCGGAACCATTTCGATGAGTTCATG
This sequence comes from Lineus longissimus, assembly GCF_910592395.1. Taxonomy (NCBI): domain Eukaryota; kingdom Metazoa; phylum Nemertea; class Pilidiophora; order Heteronemertea; family Lineidae; genus Lineus; species Lineus longissimus. The sequence goes on from NC_088317.1 coordinate 1,826,229, forward strand.
AGTCCAGTCATCAAGCATGAAGATGACCGAAACAGAAGAGAGCAACAGGTGATTCTCCCTGAGAAATGGATTCATCCTTCATCCTTCATCCTTGCTACCCTGATTCTAACATCCTCAGACGTTTGGCTAATGAGAACCTTAGCACACCTGACAGCTAGCTGACCAGCAGTACAAGCTGAACACAAACCCTCCAAACCAAACAGCAGTGAGTTTGATATGCCCAGACAATTGGCTAATACCATCTTAGCACCTTTACTGCAGAGAGAAAGAAGGCTAGTAAGGAGACGTTGAGAAGGTTACACCTCCAAAACGGTGGAGGGACCCATTGCAATATCACATTCCTGCCTTATGAAACCCCAGACTTGTAACAGGGTACAATTTGATGACTAACACATTCTCCTTTCACGCTTATCATGCTTCAGGCATGAAAGCCTTATACAAGTTTTGTCTCCCGGACATCCACACGAAATATTTCATGAATAATTTACCGAACGAACATTGTTCCTTTCAGCGTACTCCTATCGATACTTCGATCGACAGCTTCTTGTTGAGCCGGCGTGATGTGCCAATTATCAGGAATACCTTACAGACAACATCGGGGACCTGTTTCACACAGCAACAGTCTCATTGACCCTTTACTATTGAAGGTGTTGCTCATTTCTAATAAACTTCTGGCAGCTCCAATTTACAAAATGTAAAGACTGTTAGCTCCACATTCGATGTACTCTTTTTCTTCTTTGCATCTGCTATACTGTAATACCTTAATTTTCACGAGCATGATTTTTTGGCAAGCCTGATATTTTTGCGACTTTCGCATCAGGGGGCCAAAATGTGAACATTAATGTTTTAGCCGAATCCACAGCTCCATCCAAGCAGAGTGAGGTATCCATTTCTTTTCTTAAACACCTCAAACTAAACAATAACATGTGATTCAGATGGCTTCTTGCATCACCAAGGTACTGCAGATGATCCATCATAGGTGAGCTGACACCAAGCCACAATCTAATACACAAGCAAGTCACTGATATCCCCTTGTTCATCTTCGCAAGCATAATTACGACCCTATCGACCCCGCCGGAAGAAATCCATAACAAATTCATTACCCCTCCGCACATCCAATGTTTGTAGTCGGCAGTCTTCGATCGTGATCTCCCTTTCCATTGTCAGTGCTAGCAGTCAACGACCACCTATCGAATTTCATCGACAAAAAAATGTCATCTATTTTCCCGATATGTCTATTGTGATATTGATCATTTTGACGATAGCAGTGAATCAGTCTCTCTCGGTGGGTTGACCTTTTGGATTAAGAGGTTGAGTTGGAAAACTTTTGGAAGTCTCTTTGAGTCTGAATGTCTTTTACTTTGACATGTTTGACGGATGAGAGGTTCCTCAATACCCAACAAAACTTTAGCGCCACTTTATTCAACAAAGTTTTCTTAGAACAGGATAAATTATTTACAGGCCTGACAGGATCGGAATAAGGACCATAAATCAGAGAAATTACAAAATAATCAAATTTTGAATCAAATAATCTCATTTCAAACCAATTTTAGATAATTTTAAGACTGGAAATCCAATTTTCTTGGTCTTGCTATTGTTTTTATTCAAAACCCTATCCACAAGTGTCCAATTTCTATTTTCATGGAGCTTTAAATCAAATTATTATAAAGAAAGTTGCAAAGTTTTGGACTATTGCGATATATTATTTAGAAAGATATTGATTTATGCATGAGAAAGCTGTCCAAGATTTTGTTTCTTGAGTAAATTTGAAATTACAAAATGAAATTGTCTTCCTTTTCACTTTCCTCTGCCAATTCCAGTGATCTCTGGCCCAGGAGAAACACCCAGTGCACTAATTTCACTCTGCATCCCATTAGAGACTTGTCTATTACAGGGGCAGATTCAAGACTCGAAAATTCAACCTGGATTTGCATCTGCGTCATGTACCCAGGTGATGTGAGCAAGACAGGCGATTCCATGAAACAGTTCTGGCTGTAAGGGTCAATCCAACTCGAAATCAGCATTAACCCACTGTTTCAAGTAGAGAAAGTCAGCAAAACATCAGCACAATTGTTCCCCTTAAATCAGAAACGAATAGCGACTTGCTACTGCTTAAACCCACACGCTACATCCTTTGACAAAACCCTGGAGAAATCTGCTAAGAAAACGATTCACATCATAACAAAAGTACATGTAGCATCTCTGCCAGAGATGGTTAAACCATCAGAAAATTGATCCCCGCATTAGAAGCATTAAATCCTCTGTTTTAAGTAATATGATATACTAGATCAATCTCGCATGATCGAGAATGGAAAACATCGAAAAAAACGCAAATGCAAATTTCACATTCCGTCACCGGATCTCATAATCCTCTAGGTCAAGAAAATTGCTCGATGGCACGCAACAAGCTAACGATGACCATTTTGAATCGATTCGTTACTGTTTCATCGGGATTATGATATGATAGGATATGAAGGGATGCAACTTGTGACGTTTTGTTAGCATTTGAGTAAAGGGCAACATGGCGCTGTGCTTGTGAGGGATCTTCTCACAGATTATGGTGCTGTGCTTGTGAGGGATCTTCTCACAGATTCATACAAGGATACCAAGTAACACACTGCACATCACGTTTTGACAAACCAAGATTGTATGACCAGAGTATCGGGCCACGAGTGAGGAGCAGAATAAAATGAAAAGTCAGCAGTACGTCACTGGTAAAAGCTGAAAGCTGCAGTGATAGACACTGTTGCCCATCATCAGCATCTTGACCCTCCAGTATTAGTTTTGGACTCCATTTTGCCGCTCAGACTTTGTTACACCAAAATCTACGGAGCGAATACCGTCACTGGAATTCCAGAATGATTATCAATGAAAGCAGTAGAAGAGGCTTGTAACGAGGAAAACTAGCATTATTGGGATGGCCCCTGATGGGTAGATCATTGAAGCAGCCGAGTAGCGCTCCACAATTGAGATATCGGATAAGTGAATAATCTGTCCCCTGGGTGGATTAGGGATGCACGAGTACAATATATCACATGGGGCAACAGTGAAACTATATCTCGTCACGAAGTAGAGTGTTTGGGTATTGATGTAAGATTTCTGCAGAATAGGGTGCAGGCCTACATCACGAAGTAGAGAGCTTGGGGTATTGATGTAAGATTACTGCAGGGGAACAGGGTGTGGGCCTACCAGTGCTGAGCTGAAGCTTCTCATCCTCCCACAGCAGGCCGCGGGATTGCTTCAGAGATACACTCCCTCTTTGATAGAGTGTATTCTGGGGCTGATACAAACACCCTGCCGTAGGAGGATGCAGCTACTCGATATCCTTGACTGGAAGCGTAGTATACAGTAGTGGACTTCTAATCAAGAGGTCCTGGGTTCATATCCCTACTGAGGCAAGATGTGCTTACATCCGTTAAATCCGCTCGAGCAGTCACGGAAGACGAAGGGCTTTAACTTTAATGTTAACCTAACAAGTGGCATTTGCTGTAATCAGCAGTGTCAGCAACTCCTATCAAAAAACATCACTTATTCAAGGAGATTTCCTGACAAAGCGTTATAAACTGCACAAGACCAACACACAATAGCAACACAAAAGATGTGATCTCCAGTTTCAACTAATAAAGCAGCATAATTAATCACCAGAGATCTAACTCTATTACCCGCACATCCCACATGATGTGGCAGCCCGTCTTTTTCACAGAAATCAGAAAAATGTATGATTTATTCCATAATTGGCATAGATTGCAGCAAGATTCCTGAAACTGATAGAGTGTGCATATACCGCCCAACTTGATCTATTCACTGGGATGTTGGAAGACTCGCTATCTGGCAAAATGGCAGGACACAATATCGTTTTAGAACTGAGACAAGAGACAAAGAAATCTCAATGTGATACCTCTTAAGGCCAAGAGAGACAAGTATGGCCATGCACATGGCTCAAACACATAATTGGCTATATCTTCAAAATGGATGGAGCTAATTGCATTTGGTTTTCTGTATTGTATAAAGTGTTAGGTACACTTTTGAAATCGTCTTACAGCAGAAAATGGCAAAAAACCTTGATATATGGCCTTTAAACAGATGAGTGATTTCTTGCTGCTATGTAAGACAACAGGAGCAAACAAGTAATTTTTGTTCCATGCAATTATGATCGAAGGATGCAGCGATTTAATTTGCTCACATGCAGGGCACTTTAGTACGTTTCCAAGAGACTCTTAGCTAAAACTACTCAACGCACAGTTCGTATCAAGATGAGATCATCAGATCGTTAGCTTGGCATAGTAGGAAATACGAGTTGCTTTATACCAATGAAGGGTTAAGCAAAATGAAACATAACCACATAGGTTTTTTGAATGCCACGAAAACTGGACTGGTATGACTGGTGCTATGCAAATATTTGAACAGTAAAATGATATTTTGCTACACTCAGGACAACTGAGATGTTGGTGACGCATGAATGGGTAGTTGTGCAAAGCTCCTGCACAGTAGAAGACAGGTATAAAAGAGCTCAATACAATAGGTTTACCTGATTTTAACCCATCGGGGCCGAGGATCTAGGTCACAAAGATATGTCTCAAATCAGGATGTCCTTAAAGGAGAGTTTCTGCTGTAACTCTTGGGGGCATCGGAGAAATGTAACAAAACCTTTTCTTCAGACAAAATGGAGCACATAAATATTGAATCTAAGCTTTCAAGCTCAGAATCTAAGCTCTCCAATGTTATTAAGCTCAGATTCTAGGAAAGCTCACCATTGACATCTCAAAGTTAAGAGTAAACAAGCTCTCCAATTGATTGTATCTCAGGTCGAGATACAAGTTAGCTCTCTAATTGTAACTAAGGTCAACCAGGTCAGGGACAGACTAAATAACTGCCAATGAACGATGTAATTCATGTGCAAAGCACCTGACCTAGTCGCAGGGTGAGTGATAGTTTGAAATTATACATGTTCTGTCATCCTGGGACAACAGATTAAAACGATCAAAACAAGAAAAGGTAATTTGAAACTTGCTAATTATGGTCTGATTGACAACTGATTTGATTGTCCTGTTTGATAGCCAACTACATGTACTCTTCATTTGAGACGTAAATTGTCATTAACTCAATATCTGTTTGATACAGGGACATTACATGCATGGGCAAGAAGAACCTACCTATCAAGGTCACCCTCGGGACTGACAAGTGCTGTCCTTAATAGAGAGGTGTCCTGATTATAGAGGTCAAATTGAATGGAAACAACCAGTTTGGGACCAAAACTGGTGTCTTTAATAGAGAGGTTGTCCTTAATAGAGAGGTGTCCGCTAATTAGATAAAAATTCATCAGAATTCTTTCAAGTCCTGGAAAAACATAGTACAGTAGAACCTCCCTTAGCGGACACCTCTCTATTAAGGACACCCTCTCTATTAAGGACACCCTCTCTATTAAGGACACCCTCTCTATTAAGGTTTTGGTCCCTAACTGGTTGTTTCCATTCAATTTGGCCTCTCTAATCAGGACACCTCTCTATTAAGGACAGCATTTGTCAGTCCCGAGGGTGTCCTTAATAGAGAGGTTCTACTGCAATCCTAGTTGTCAAAGGGATTGTTTTATTGACTCCTATGTTTGAGTAGGTTTAGTCCATTACCACATCCTCTCTAACAAGGACACTAATGTTGGTCCAGAATTGGAAATTTGACCTCAGTCTGTCATCAAGACACAGACACCCACCTCTCTAGGAACTATTAAACAAGGATAGTGTACAGCTTTTAGGCCAGAGGTTGTCCTTTTAAATGTTCTACTGACTGAAGTTTATTCCAAATTTAGACTTAGAGAAAACCAAGTTGATATTTGCGCTTATACAGGTATAACGGTGAATAAAACCTCAGAACCAAGATCAGATAACTGAGACGAGCTTTATATTGTATTTTAGGAACTTTTATGACTGAATTAAGGCATCGTATTCCAAATACATACCCTAACCATTGCCAACCTGCGCCACATGGCCCTTGTTCTTTTATCTGTTAGGCCTTTGAAACAACATAGAAGCGTTTTACTTTTACATTAGCACTAGCATAGCGTTGCTCTACTTACATGTTTCCAAGCGTCGACCAAGCACCTTGCGCGGCACTGGGCAGATATCAGAGGGTTCCCCGCATAGACATTTTCCGTGAAAATTAACAAATAAGCCAGGCAAAGTAGTCCAGATTTGACTAGAGTGTAAACCACCATTTTAGAAAAGTTTGCAAAACTCCACTAGAAAGGCAAAATCCACTGATAGGCAAGGCTTTTACAATCCTCTCACAATACACCATTGAATACACTGACGCATCCTGATAGCTCACTAACACATTGCGAGTGTGCACTTTGCCGCGATTGGTTTGGGCCGTCGCTCTTACTACTAGCGCCTCACGATAATATTTTGTGGAACCAGCACTTTAAACATCACTGCCATTCTAACTATCAATTCAATCCATCATTATCCTTCAACTATCACCGTCATTTTCCCCATCTGTCAATGCAATTTCTTTTGACAAGGGAATGGCCCGCTTGGGTTCGAACATGCGACCTCCTGGACAAAGCCACGGGACCAGCAGACCTTCTGGAAGTCGCCGAAATATGTTTGGTATGAAGTGAACATGGAAGTTAATTGATGCGCATTGACGGTGGCTTGAGTAACGCTGTGCATAAAACGTCTTTTTCACGTTTTTTTCCTTCATTTTCTCACCGCTTTTATGTTCTTGTAAATCTCATCGTCAACAATTTCTGATAAAGAATTTCTGGTAAGCAACAACAGAGTTTTAAACCCGGACGCGCCAGGAGTATTAGACTCAAACTTCAATAAAGTCACCGAAACAAGTTTTTTGTTAATAGTCCGAAACTAAATTCATAATCTTTCAAAATTATTTCCTCGTATTTCCAAAAAAGAAGTAACCCGCTGTCAAGATCCCCGTGCATATGGACTAATCTCGATAAGGCTTGATTTCCCTCCAAAGGCCAATTCAGCAAAGCTTCTAATTTGTCAACTTGGGCACTGAATGGCTTCAAACTTTAGATCACCGCATCCTGGCACCAGTTGTTTCCAATATACCCTGCCTCTCGATATATACGACATAAGAAGTAAAAAAGCCTGATCTTTGGGAGGACCGTGGCCTTTAAACGATTTCTCATGAACGGCAAAGATTTTGTTCTAGTCTACGCACAAAGATCAACCAGAGGATCAACATACACAAGGGTCAACATACTCAGAAATATTTCATAAATTTATGAATGAAATTTTGGTGATCGTGATAATCTGGGTCAAGCGCGCTTGTGTCCGACCAACCAAAACACCTGACCCAAATTTTCTTTTATGTTTCTCCTTTGGAGGTATGGAAATGACCTTTTCCTGTATGCCAGAAAGAACTATACACAGTGGAACCCCCGGTAACACGACCACTCATGGGACCGAGGTTGAATGGTCGCATTACCAGGGTGGTCGCGTTAGTGAAGTTGAAAATCCGGGGACAAAATGCATGATTAAGTTTTCCCGCCAAAAACTTTCAAAGCCAAGTTCAGAAGTTCAAAGTTTAAAAATTCTGAAAAAAAAAATTTGGACTCAGATGATTAGCATTCTCCCAAGATTCATTAACTTCGCAGTCAAAGCCAGACTTGTAGTGTTGATTTCCAAAAGACCATCCAGATCATGGTCTAAACTCCCAAATGACTCGACAAAATCGAATCGTTGACCAAGCGGCACTGAACTCTGGAAGCACAACTACCAGGGGAACGCTGCTAATTGGCCAAAAAAACATCCGAATCCTTTTATCTCCACATTTCAAAGCTGAATTTCAAAATTTCATTTTGTGTCCAAATGAGTTATCGTTTGATTAGTAATCAGATGAATTTGGCGGAATGTCCCATGGGTTGGTTTGTAGTATCCTCTGACTTGCGGCGACCAGGGGGCATTTGGAATTGATCTGCTAGGGGATAAGACGGCCTGGGTGTCCTCGGGAGATTGGGTAAGGGGCGTAAGTCTGTATAAGCAGGCCTTGACTCTAGTACCACGCCCGGGGACCGCGCCAGCCAAGTGCACTATTGGCTATCGAAACGTGGATACCACGCCGGCGTTCGGCGCCCAGTGGCGACTGGAACTGGCAATCGGGATGGGATCTCTCCAACAGCGCGTCCCAAGCGACAGGGGCTTTCAGAGCCTGAACCGTCCGGCGCCGTGGCAGCTCTTCCCTGACCGTCCAAGGCTGAAATCCGGGGCCTGAAATCCTCTCCCCAACCAATATCTAACTTCATATGACAGGAGCTTACATTGGTCAACCACTGAATATCAGATGAAAAGATTATCATAATACTCTCTGATCGAAGGCAGGACATTTCATCGCTGTTGATATCATCTGATGATAAGTCCCGAGGGAATGATCTGTCAATTGAAATTTAATTGGTTATAATGGACTTTTGCGTTGTCTGTATTGTGCAACCCAAGGATGATTTGATGAGTCTTGATAAACAAGATTACTACGTATCGATCGCTCACTTGTATTGCCCGAAAATCTCTAATCTTAAAAAATTCCCGTCTCTGGACTTGAGAAACATAAGGACAAGCACATACTCATAGGTTGTCCTCCGAGACTGGACAGTTTGTCTGGATGATTGTAAGTTCTTCTCTCCTTCTCTCCTTCTCTTCTCCTCCTCCCCTTTCCTCCTCCTCAACCTTCTCCAAATTTCATTAATGTCGTAACAAGAGCTACCATGCTTACCATCTCAAGAAAATAACATTCACGGAAGAGAATTTTTAATAAAAACTGTATGAACTGGAAATTGGTCAGAACAGTGATTCATGTTGCGACCACCGGAAAAAGTACTAAGAAAACGATCAACAGTTTCTTTCTGTCGACTAACTAAAGCGATAATGAAGACATCACTGAGGCATCATAGACACTAACTGAGCAGCCTCCGGAACCCATCTCTCGCATAGCCCGCGGACGCGACTCCCCAAAGACAGCGGTTATACGGTGATAACTGCCAATAACACAGAAGCGCTAAACGCTCGAATGAGCAACGATTTTGATACAAATTGTTGATGAAGTGAAAATAATGTTCGGATACCGCAGAAGCTTCCCTGAAGAGTTGTGTTGATCCTCACTTGTTGGGTCTGGTGCCCTTGATGACTCAGCCCCACATCTGATGCCGCTCCGTGCCGACTCCTGCGGATTTCTATTACAAAACCATTAGAATATCGCTTAACCGAATGCGACGTTTCGATACCGAATTACTGGTAGGATTCCTTTCGTTGATTCAATAGTTTACCACGCTAAGTTGGCCAAAGATGGCTGTGCAAACGATGATGTGCAAACTATCTTTACCAACACCATGCCGCGACGCGTCGGTACCAAAATACAAGATCAGTTTTCCCACGCATGTTGGTCCAAGATGGGTGTGAAATAGCCGTTACATCATCGGTCCATGAGCACGTTCTAACGGTGTGCCATTTACGTGACTGATACTTTTTCATGTATTTTGTTCAAATTAGTCACAGCCCTAAACACATCTGTTGCTTTGACTCATTTAACCAATCAGATTGTGCCCAGGATGATCCCAAAAAGAGAATCGATTTTACTCAGGGACAACCAATCGATCAAAAGCTTTCGATGTGCGCGTTCTGATGGTGTGCCATTTACATGGCTGTTATTTTGGTAAACGATACTTTTTCATGTATTTCCTTCAAAATGGTCCCAGCCCTTTAACGGTTAATAAAAACATTCAATTTCAGTGGCAAACCAATGAATCACTCTTGCAGCGTTTGTGAGAGGCGCTGGAGGAAATCTGGCCCAGCAAGTGAAAGGCGTCGAGGCAATCAATGCCGCCTCTAATGATTCATTAAGAAAGCGACAGGATGAATTCGCATGTGGGCAGATGGCGGGATTCCCATACAGTGTAACAGGTTTGGACCACAATGAATAAAGTGTTTGTAGGGGAAGGTTCTATCAAGTTCCATGTGAATGTGAAGGCAAGGTCATTCCTGACGTTATTTTGGCTACTTTCTGACAGCCTATCCCTAGTCCTAACCCCAATCTTCCCTTCCAATTCTCCTTAGAACCCACCCTAACGGCTCCTTATGATATTTCCTACGGCATCGCGGGACCATGCATTTCCTTGATGAGCAGCGGCCGGGATTCCTGCCTTCCTCTGGCAGCGACACGGAGGGGACGGGAAGCGGTAATGAGAATTTGATGAGGCAGATATAAGGGGCGCGACCGATGCCAGGGAGGGATGACCACTACTTCCCTCAAGCAGAAAAATGCTCTGTCCTGTTTCCCTTCAAAAGTTAGGTGATTATCTGGAAAGGAGAGACCGTCCCAGATAAACGCTTGCCTCAGTATTGGTGTTACAAGTGCTGCCTCCCTGTGTTAGATTGTTGAACTAATGAGACAAAACGTCTCGACGACGACTGATTGTGCAATTCAGTCCTTTGGACAACGTACTTGGGGCCGGATTGTGACAGAATGAGAAAACGTATTATTAACGTATCAACGTTGGACTAACGTACCACCGTGCCATTGAGTCGCCTGCCATATAAATAGGAGAGAAATCTTCATCACGGCATCGCTTCTCGGCCTATTGGCTAAGATCAAGTGATAGTATCTGTTCTTGTCAGCTTAATATCTGATACTCTCGATATTGGCTGATTTTTGGGACTCGGTAGAGACGGAGAGCTTGCTCCCACTTTGCCACGGGTTGTCCTGGTATTGCACTACATCCAGGTTCAGCCCATCGTAATATAAAGAAAGACAGAACTCCCCTAGCCAGTGGGGAGAGGATATCCTTAGGGGACATCCTCAGGGGACATCCTGGTCGGTCTAGTTAGATTCGGCTGGGTGCCCCATCGGACAGGCAAGGCCGCAAGCCGGTTGACAAACATTTGCAGTTCAAGGTGTGTGGGTCCAAATGGTACATGAAGTACATATCCCTGCCATCTGGCTACGATTTTCTCCTCTTAAGACAACCAATTTGGGATAAACGAACATCAATCAAACACTGACGGATCTCCCTCGGCACAACATTGTGATCACAGCTGGGATCGTATTATGGGCTCGGCTCACCAAGAGTAGGATATCATCAACTGAACCTCTCTAATATTGAATTCAACGAGACAGATTATACATCTTGGAGGAGACACACAGTAAAGTTTGGAGTCTTTCGTATGAAATGAAATTAAAATTTGAAACTTCATGACTTGGTCCATCCAATCTTTTTTTATTTCGTAACGGAGTAAAGTTTGTGGCTGTTGCCCCAAATAAATGCGCTTAATTATAACAAACTAATCAGGAGCAACATTTCAAATTTAACTTCAAGCTAGCTGAATAAGTTTCTAGTTTGTGAGAACTGCCACATTCTTTAGCTAAATTTTACACAGATAGCATAAAATGGCGAATCTGTCATTGCGATGTGTGCTTGCGTCCACTATGCGATAAAGATATGACTGGGTACATCCAGGCCAACCTGCGTCGTTCGTCCGATGGTAAGCCAAAATGGATAGAGTTGCGATCCTTATATTTAGTTATACTAGCATATCTGCATCAGGAAATGAAATCTCGTCACTAGATTGGTGACGGCGGGAAATGCCACACCCAATCGCAACTCGGTCGCCGCCCAAATCGCAACAGTGGATTCGCCACTTAGAGGTGACAGAGTTTGCTTCGCCGAGCATAAGGATGATGTTGATGATTACATTATAAAATATGGTATTTTCTACGGTGTTTAGTGCTGAATGGTCTGGCCGCTCATGCTGGCCAAGAGCTTTCGCTGCTGTCTGCATTGATATGAATGTTCTTATTCAGATTTGATCCGTCTTCGTCATACTCGGCGCGGCGACTGAATGTTCTCCCGATTGAAAGCGTGCTGTATCGCCGCGCCATGTCTCCGGCTGCCATCAGTCCGGATTTCATAGGAATCACCTCGTTTTCGTCCTCCGGCTCACACCTTTTGCAACCGAACCAAATTATCAAGTTCACAATTATACCAAACGCGAGCGGTCCGGCAAAAAATGCAACTAAATACACATTATCTCTCGGGATACATTTCGTTTCGATTGTCTCAAAGTGATTGTTCTCCATAACGGGGACGTGCAGCAAAACTGTCTCGTTGGACATAAAACGGAAGTCAAAAGTACAATCCAGACCCGTGCAGGCGTTCGCAGCTGAAGTGACGTTGTACACTGTCCTCAGGACCTCAAATCGGATGAAAATAGAAGCTGGAGATGGGTCGTTGAATTTCGTCTTCGCGAATGCCACATAGTAAATATCTGTTTCGTCCATCGATGTGTTGTACTGAAAGTCTCTATCAATCGTTCTGAAGTCGTCGAAGCAGTTGCCGCCTTTACAAATGTAATTGTTCCTCCAAGTTGTGAAATTGTCATGCCCTTTGATTTTGAAGAAGGTCACTTGTGATGTTGTATTCATTGCGAAGGATACGGATGATCCGGGAAAGACATAGAACGGATAGGCCTGAAAGTCCCCGGCGTTAACTTCATCGGCCCGATCAAACGAATATCCTAGTTTCTTGTCCTCTATTGAAGGCTGTCCATCAAACAGGTAGGAAGTTATCTCATGATTCGCCGCCTTGATTTGAACGCCTTTGCACATGAATGTCGACAGCCCCTGCGTCGCGAAGCGCTGTTCGCGCCCCGCGCCGATAATGGCTACGGGGGTGTACACATCAAACGCAAGGACCATTCCGATGACGATGCTGGCCATGACGAGCCAGAACCATAAGATGAGCACCCTTGTGACCCGTTTCATATTCAGGATGCACAGCAAGGGTCCGACGATCAAGAAGAAGAACACACACAGGATGACGGCGAGGACGACCAGAGTAAAGAGGCAGCAGTCGCGGCAGGATTGGTCCTTCTTGGTCCAGACGACACTGGTTGAACGGTCGTCCAGTCTTTCCTCGTCTGCTTGGTTATCGATGGCGCTTTCGTAGCGAGCCATGGTGCTTGAGGCGTCTTCCTGGAAGAAAGAAGTTGGGACAGGATTAGACGTTAAACTATGGAGGAATCTGACGCATCGAGTATGTAAATATTTAACATGGTTTCGCTCAACACATGGCTTGTTTCTCCAACAATTTGAAGGGGATAGAGGAGGAGAGATAGAGACGGAGGAGAAGAAGAAGGAGACAGAGGCGGAGACGCAACAGGAGAAGAAGAAGGACACGGAGAGTGTAGACAGAGATGGACAAGATGATGAGTCGAAGAAGACGCAACGAAGACAGATAAGAAAAGGTAGACGAACATAAACGGAGGTGACGGAGAGAAGTCGGAGCAAGAAAAGAAGACATTGAAGGAAGTGATTGTACTGTACTGTGCTACATGTATACAAAAGACGACAAAGGTTACCTCATATTTACTTGGAGTAGAGTGGAAGAGTTTGGACCGAATACAAAACTTGGTTGTCTCATCGGCGTCATCCATTTCTCATCGTATAAATTGATATCCAGATGTCCCTAGCTGGATTTTCTTGCACATAGCAAACTTGAGGACCCCAGTTCGTTCCCATATGCATGTACTGGTATACTTTTCAGGAAACGCATGATTGCTCCATGAATGAACTTATTTGCAATGATTGCTTTTGTCCTCATCCAACAGTCTGATCCGAAATGAGCATGACCATGAATTATTCTTCACCGGTTCAAAAGGACAGTGACATTTACTTCTGAAGTCAAGGCCGCAATGAATGGATAGATCGCATAGTGGCCGTGAGAGATCCGTGGGGTGCTGTTGGTAACAGGGGCGTTACCTCAGTCGCAACCATTGGGCGACAAGGCCTCTGGCACCCTTGCCTTTAGACTGCAACACTAATTTCGGCTCTCCTACCTTCAACAGCAACTGAATCCTCAGACAAAACGTATATCAAACAGACGAGTTGCGAAGTAGCAAGACAGACGCCTTCATTATGACGTGAGAGGAAACTTAGTAGGCCCAGGTCGTCAATCGATGAATCAGTCAATAAAAATGCGAACAGTTTGATTTTCTTAGATATATCATTCTGATAGTGATTATTGATTATGGAGTTACATGAAGAGATTTGTGTTCAAGGCCAAGAATACAAGTGTTATCGTATTGGAAGGTTGTTCAATATCAGACACGACTTAGACATTGATAACAACATCTAAATAGGTAATAGAGGCACAACTATAGTAATTCCGTGTCCGACCCCGGTCAGCTATTTGATGAGATGCCAGTTGCAAGTGGATGTCCGCAGAAAGATCAGCTGGAGACACTTTTGCCTTGGGTAGGACTGGTTGTGACAATGTCATCAGATACGTCATTATTTCTTGGTTGTTAGCTTGTTCACTTGCCAGCTCTTGATACCATTACCATGGTTAATATGTCACACTGTCCCAATAACCGCCAGGCTGTGATTATTAGGACAATGGCCAGATAGATATACATCGGTCAGAGTGTGTGATAGTGTGTCCTCATAAAGGTCACATCGAGGTACCACCATTCAGGTTGCGACATTGTGGCCCATTCCTGTTATATATTTCAGTCCAAGTTTTTGGGTTGGAGCAGCCAGGACTGATTCGGCCTGGCTGTGACCGTCTCATCTCTCTCATCATGTTGTCAACACGGTGGAGCAGCCAGGACTGATTCGGCCTGGCTGTGACCGTCTCATCTCATCTCCAAATCTCACCTCACCGTGGACCTCGGTTATCTTGGCCCATCACACTTGTTCCCAAAGTATTGTCTCACTGCTTAAGGGATTTTGGTCATATTTTCCCTAAACAGCTTCTCTTCATTGGGTTGCTGCTCTAAGGGTTCCAGCCCTTGATGGCTCGCAGGGTCGCTCCTAGCTCTGTTCACCATCCCAATATTGCCAATTGGGCCGGACAATCAGGGAAAACCCCAAATATTATACATTTCTTCCTGGATAATTCTTACAGTGACCATTCTCCCATGAAAGACAGTTGGTTACGCTACCCAAAAAGCAAAAAAAACCCCGAGGGTCAACCATTGAACTTTTGAGATATGTTGAATTTTGTACAAATCAGCGAAAAACGCAACAACTGGCACTGCCACTGGACAGCATTTCAACACGGGGCCGACGCACATCACAAGTTCAGTGTACACATACGTTAGCAACAACAGTAAAATGCGTAGTTTCTTGTTAGCCACCTATTGAGTAGCGCTACAGTATTTAAAAACTCCATAAAACATGTATTTGCCAAAATAACTGCTAAATCAACACTATGAGGACCAAGAAATTAATTATTTTATAGGAATTACGGTTATGAATTACGGCGCATGAATACAAAAAATCTCTCTAATGAGACCGTTTCGCAAAATACTTGACTGCCATCTATTTAATAGATTGTAAACTATTTTATTTCTCATTCTCGCGCACTTGTTCATTGAATGTACATATAATGTACACGCCATGTACACGGAAAGGATACCTGAAGTTGAGGTCGAAAAATATTTAAAGTGCCAGTTATCCGCTGGGGGCGTGCATATTTGTTGTCTTTCGTCAGCTGATTTTCGTGTGATAAATGTCCGTTTTTGAGCCATAAAATCTTGAAACTTCGAATTGCAGTTGTCAATCAGATTGGTGGAGTCGATTGTCATGTAAGTCAGTTTACTTTCTACTAAGTTTGACTGGAATATTTGTAGACATTGAGGAGAAATGTGTCTTCAAAAGCTTGGCCATTGTTCATTTGTTTCAGTGTCACTGCCAGCATGCAGTCATGACACACCTCCGGAGCTCCTTGGCTCAGCTCTCTTCATTTGCACTGCATCAGCTTATGCACTCCCAGTATGCATGCATTGTGCAACAGAAACAATAGTCATGGGGGATATTTTTTTACAGGTGCTTGCACAACTGTTTGAATGATTAGACCATTCAGCTGATCACAAAGTTTGTGGGGGGGGGGGGGGGGGGGGGTGACGCTGACCATGCGACAAACTGTTTCACCTGGAGGATCACAGTGGTTTAGGCTAAGGTGTATTCCATATTGCATTGTCCGAGAACTCCCAACTTCAATATCGCCAATGATATTTATAACCAGGTCATGGTAGATGTCACTCTCGTTATCGCCCACCTTCTAAACAAAGACGAACATGGGCCCAAACAAATCAAATGCATGAACTCGGAACACGTTAGAAAGCCTCGGCAAACTTCAGACAATGTCACGGTGGCCCTTTGTTCCTGGTGAAATGCATGACTCCAGGTCAGCGCCCAAACTGCTTCGAAAAGGTCATTGCAGAATGTCATCATGAATGATGCAATCATTGCGGTTTGTTGAGATGAAGTCGAGTCATTACAGTACCTACCAGTATGCGATAATCACCACGTTTTCACTGGGAACCATTCATTCAAAGAATTTGCGAAATTTGTTTTCGACTTTGCATTGGATTTGGAATGATCACAAGTCTTCGATTTTACGTGTGAAGGACTAGAGGTATATGATAACCTGCAACATTGCAAAAGAAAGAGAAGAAAGCCTGTTGAGGGATTGAAAAGAGCCTGGGTCTCAAATGTAAACTTTCTGAAATTTTTTGAAAGGTGCATTCATGATGAGGTGAGAAGGTTTAGATGTTTTTGCAACTGCCTTGGTACAACATGTATGTCTCTGTTCGTAGATCAATTCTTATTCATTCATAAAGAATTAGAACAAGGGATAAAAGTGCATTTATATTGTATCATAGAAGTAGGATATGATTTGAATCATCAAGTGCATTGTTTGGAGTTGTGGAGCATGGAAAAGTTTTGTGGTCAGTAGGTCACGAGGGTGTGGGTCAATGTACAGAATAATTCGTCATGAAATTTGAAGTGCTGAGGTGGAACAAAAGATTAGTTATTTGATTGTGTCACTGCAGGATTCAATGTACACTGTGAGGCATGACAATCAGCCCATGTGTCCACATGCCCGTCCTGATCTGAGTAGAATTGCCAGTATTGACATACTACTTCCATTATCTTTCCCTGGTGCCGTCGGGGACTTCCCAGTTGTTTTTTTGTACGTTCATTTCTATTTGTTCTGTTGGGAGTGTGAGACATAAAAATGTGCTTAAACTTTAAAGGACAGGACTTGACTGAGACAGTTGCAACAAGACAACAACTCTATTGCCAATAGTATAATAAAACAGTTGCCAATGGTATAATTAAACAGTACCAGGTATTCTATGCTGCTACCAGCAGTGTTATGATCATTATCGTTATCATTCCAAGCTTAAAAGTTATGTTCTCGGATATTAGAACAGCCAGTAACAGGTAGTTTGCGGAGGAGGCGATGTAAAAAATCTTGTACCTATGTGATGATGACTTCAAAGGCCAAGCTGGCTTCTATTGCTTAGATGGGTCTGATCACGAAACTGGTACAGTTTACACCTACCTAACTTCAACCATAGATAAATATTTCCTTTGTCCAGTTAATTTTGATATCCCATGCATAATAACCTTTGGGGTAGATCAGAGAGATAATATCATCAAAAAAAAATTCATAATGATTGACAAATTTTTTTACAGAAAATGTGTCCATTCGGAATTGACACTATTTTCACACATGCTTTTGTGACATGTGAAAGACATGTTCTTTATTTTATACTGCCGAGCCTTCTCTTGGCCGTTAAACCATCGTTTTAAAGTGTCAAATGGAGCGCAAATGCATGCACAGTAAACCCTGAAAGTTGCCTTTAGATTGCATATTGTGTCAATAAACACCGAGTGAAACGAGAGATCGATGCAGTACGTAACTTTTCCTGTCCAAATTAGTTACGAACTGACTATACTGCCGTGTATAACAGAACGCAGTATGCAGGGAAAGCCTGTATGTCGCAAATTGGCGTCGGCCAAGTAGTGTTTATTTCCACTGGTTTGTAAGAATTATCAAGGATTATCAAAAATTATGGAGAGATAACATCGTCTCAGATTTTTTTCCTGTCCATTTTCCAGTTACGTACGTCTTTTTATTTCTTTATCAAATTATTGAAATCCCACTCATTTTTACGACATCGCGGGGACGAGATTGCAGATCGAGACGATTTACGGCTTGTTGACATTGAGAGGAAAGATGGAAGACAAGCAGGACGGAGGCGAGTGTTTTGAAAATTTGCAGTCCATTTTTTGGAAATGTTACGAACTGAAACGGCAAATTTGTCATGTTACGAACATTTTTCAATAGCAGGAAAGGTGGTCCTTCTGTAGAATAAAATTGTGTCATGAATTTTTGGCAGGAATGCCTGAATTTAGCGATCATTGCCATCGCAGCGTGACACTGCTCAATGCACTGTGTGGTGAAAGATCGTCAGTACGTAATAAGGACAGCTAGTTCTTCACGACTTCTTACCATTTATTCGTCATTTCTGTGCGAATTTCGAACATATTTCCCTTCAGTTGAATGCAATTTCAATTATGACAATGAAACCTTTAAAAATTAGGCGATTTTTCTGTGGAAAATTGACTATCCTCGTAAGTGTGTGTCTATGAGGCCTACTTAATGATGTATGTAACTAGGACAACCCTGGTTCTGTGTCCCAGTTACCAACAGATGGAATTTGCTGTTTTCTGTCCATCTCCCAGCATAATTGGCTGGTATTAATTTTCTATGACTGCCTTGATCTTCACAAGTCCAATTGCTAATGTTTGCTAGAATTTTCGTCTATTAGCTGATGATTTGTATCATTCGCAGTGCAGTATGTAACTGGACATGGAAATTATCATGTCCTCGTTACCAACTGTTCATTCATGAAAATCAAGACACTTTTTCAATGATTTGAGGTACAATAAGAAGCTGTAGACTGTTTATTTTACATGTCAAGTAATACAATCAATAAATGAATGAGAAATAAACACAACGTTCTATGATTTGTATCATTCGCAGTGCAGTATGTAACTGGACATGAAAATTATCATGTCCTCGTTACCAACTGTTCATTCATGAAAATCAAGACACTTTTTCAATGATTTGAGGTACAATAAGAAGCTGTAGACTGTTTATTTTACATGTCAAGTAATACAATCAATAAATGAATGAGAAATAAACACAACGTTCTATGATTTGTATCATTCGCAGTGCAGTATGTAACTGGACATGGAAATTATCATGTCCTCGTTACCAACTGTTCATTCATGAAAATCAAGACACTTTTTCAATGATTTGAGGTACAATAAGAAGCTGTAGACAGTTTATTTTACATGTCAAGTAATACAATCAATAAATGAATGAGAAATAAACACCAAGTTTTATGATTTGTATCATTCGTAGTGCAGTATGCAACGGGACATGGAAATCATCATGTCCTCGTTACCAACTGTTCATTCATGAAAATCAAGGCACTTTTTCAATGATTTGAGGTACAATAAGAGGCTGTAGGTTTATTTTACATGTCAAGTTATACAAATCAATCAATAAATCAGAAATCAAATACAAAGTTCTATGATTTGTATCATTCGCAGTGCAGTATGTAACGGGACATAGAAATTATCATGTCCTCGTTACCAACTGTTCATTCATGAGATAAGACTTTGCATAGTCCTTGCTTTAATCCATGGTATCTGTTCATTTCAGGTATGCCGGGGCCTGATGTTGTCATGGTGAGGCGGTCATCCAGAGTTCTAAAGCGGAAGGCTGAGGAGGACTTGGAGCCAGATCTGAAACTCGTTGATGTTGAACCTGAAAGTAGATGGAAGAAATTATGTAGAATTAAAGAAGAAAAGGGACTGCTTGAATCGTTCCGTAAGGATGAGTCTACACGGCTTATACTCCATCGAATATCATTATCGGATGAGCAAAGGAAACAGTACAACGCCAAGGCGGCTGAACGGATGCGGCGTTACAGAGAGCGCAAAAAAGAAAACATCAATCCCCAGAAACGCATGACCAGGGCTGAAATTCAGTCTTCAGAGGAAAAGAAAACGAAGCAGAGGGAGTATTGGCGTTTGAAGAAACAAGAGTACCGCGCGAGTTTGACGGGACAAGCAAAGCGTCGCAGGAGAGAGAAGGAAAGGGCACAAAGAGAACCAGAGCAGGGTGAAGTAGTATCGTCTCATGTATCGCCTGATGAAGAATCTGATGAAGATTTTCAGACTGACTGTGCTAGGAGAAAAGCAATCTCCCGCGTAAAGCAGTGTATGCCAAAGACGCCGAAGAAATGGATAAAAGTGATTGGTGGGTTAGTTAGAAAGATGAGCCCAAGGAAGCAAAAGCATGCTGAAAATCATGGTTTTGTAAATAATCCAGACAACACAGTCCATGCAGAAATTGGGATCAATATTTCCAAAGAGGTTGATAAATTAAAGAAGAAACGGGATCGAAAGTCACTTGCTGTTAGGCGGAGATTAGTGCTTGCTATGCCAAGAAGGGCAAACAGTGTGAAGTGGTCCAAGCTTGTAAATAGGCAGAGCGATATGAGGGATGAGCAGATGAAAACATCAAGGTCCTTGTCAGACAGCTTGAAAGGCACCATCCAGGAGTTTTATGAAGAAAATGCAACAGTCCTGCCTTGCCAGAAAAGGATAACGAAGAAACTGAAGAAAGCTCGTTCTGGTTTGTCATTCACTACGCACCGGCTTCATCAAAAGTTTGTCAAACAGACTGGAAAGAAAGTTGGCATTACAAGCTTCAGAAAATTAAGGCCAAAGCATACACTCTGCAGAGATAAAGTGAAATACAATCAATGCCTTTGTGAGCGTTGCCAGAATTGTGATCTAAAACTGAAGACCATCAACAGGTTCATAGACCCACAGTTGAAAATTAAGGACCGATACCACATGGCAAAACTGACAGTTTGTGAATATGAGGGAGATTATCCAGCTATGGCATGCATCTTGCGCAAATGTTCTCTCTGTGGTGTAAAGAAATTGCGACAATATTTGGAACCAACAAAACCAAGTACGGAAACATGCAGATGGCAAGTGTGGCAGCAGAAATCGTTTGAGATGGGTGGGAAGCAGACCAAGAGGAAAGCCTTGGCGATGAATGTTGGATCCGTGGAAGAACTGATTGACGAGCTGTGTGAAGAAATGGAAAACTTCTCAAGACACTTGTTCTTCGCTTCTTGGCAGCACCAGCAGTTTTTGAAGATCTCAAAAAATCCACCTGAAGGGTTCTGTGTCCTGGTTGCAGATTACTCGGAGAACTATAGGTGTGACATGCAGGATGAAGTGCAATCCGCCCATTGGAGCTACCAGCAAGCCTCCATATTCCCTGTAGTCGCATACTACAGATGCCCAGAGCCGGACTGTAAAGAGGTGGTTCAGGAGTCCTTGGTCTTTGTTTCAAATGATCTAAATCATGACGCAAGCGCTGTGCACAACTTCCTGACAAAAGCCAACCAACACCTTTCTGCCAAAACGATGATCCATCATGAGGTACAGTTTAGCGACGGTTGCAGTGCCCAGTTCAAATCCCGGGAACCATTTGCTGACTTGTCCTATGGAAAGCATGACTACGGGTTCTCAGTTGAAAGATCGTTTTTTGGGTCGAATCATGGAAAGGGCCCCAGTGATGGTTTAGGCGCGGTAGTAAAACGAGCCACTAGGGATGCAGTGAAATCACGGGAAACCACTGTCCAAGATGCCAAAGACATGTGCAATTACTTGGAACAAAATCTGACGATTCCTAGCCAGGACATGCAGGATGGTTGCTGCCACAAGCCGCGTACATTTTTCTATGTTGATGCTGAAAACATCCAGAGGAAACGTCCGTCAAGACACCCAAATACTGGAGTCAAGGGTACAAGGTCGCTTCACTGTGTTAGAGGCATATCGCCAGGACACCTGATGACACGCATGCTCAGCTGCTACTGTGACAGTTGTATGGAAGGAAAGTATCAGCAATGTGTAAACAAGCAATATGTTCCGGAGTGGCAAGTCTGTTCACTCCGGCTACCCAACATAACTGAAGCTGCTGTCCATTTCTTCGCAGACATACAAACACAAATGAAGAAAGTGAAAGACTATGGAAAGCTGGTCAACATTTGTACTGTAGCAAAGGAGAAGTTGGGGGAATTTCCATTAGGCATGTTAGAACTGGGAACAATCTCGAACCTACTCAAACGTGACCAAAAAGCTGAGAGGGATATTCCAAATGACATGGCCCATAGGAAGAAGGCATTGAATGTGCTAGCTGATGGTAACTGCTTCCCTAGATGCGCAAGTCTGTTGGCCTATGGGAATGAAGATCACCATGTTGAAATGAGGGTGAGGATTGTCATTGAAATGACAATGAATGAAGACACATACCTGAATGATAACTATCTAGGTGGAGGGTTCAATTCCAAAACTCCCAAGTGCGGCTTAGCAAGTCTATTTGCCAGTTTCTCAGACATCTACACAGGTCAAGTAATCACTAAGACAGTGATGACTAAAATCTACAGAGATGAAGCCTTGAAGGTAGCAAAGCCAGGATCCTACTGCGGAATTTGGCAGCTATTCGCTTTGGCCAGTATTCTTCAACGTCCAATATTCTCGGTGTACCCTTGTCACTGTAATAATGAGGGAGTGGTTCGCAGAAACCTTCATCGATTGATCATTCCAAGAACACAGGCAGCCGCAGAATGTGCACACATTCTATGGACGAACAACAGGGATGATGTCAGCTATTCCAACTGGAATCCCAACCACTTTGTGGTTTTAGTTGATGATCACACTTCAACATACAGGTAAGTTTCATGTAATTTTAATAATTTTAGTTTACTATTGGACAAATGGAGGAAAATGTCAAATGATAATACATTTTGGTAAAATAATGTTTTATCACAGGTTTCTGAAAACTGCAATTAGCCTTTGATACCAGAATGTGCAGTTGGATACCAACCCTACTACCATTGACAAGGTACCAATCATCATGATTATAATAATTAATTATTGCTATAATTATCTGTACTTTGCTTTTTCAGTTCCATGGCCACGATGCCGATGGATCCTGAACCCCAGACATCGCACAATCCAAGCATGGTAGCAGCCGGGCAGCCTCACTCTTCAGTGGAACCCAGGTGAGCTAGACCCTACATACAACTTAACTGTTTCCCTGTGAACTTTGCAAGGAGAATAAATTCAGCATGTTCTTTAATTCCCTGTGCTTTGCCTTTTCAGTTCCATGGACGAGATGCCGATGGATCCTGAACCCCAGACATCGCACAATCCGAGCATGGTAGCAGCCAGACAGCCTCACTCTTCAGTGGAACCCAGGTGAGCTAGACCCTACATACAACTTAACTGTTTCCCTGTGAACTTTGCAAGGAGAATAAATTCAGCATGTTCTTTAATTCCCTGTGCTTTGCCTTTTCAGTTCCATGGACGAGATGCCGATGGATCCTGAACCCCAGACATCGCACAATCCGAGCATGGTAGCAGCCGGACAGCCTCACTCTTCAGTGGAACCCAGGTGAGCTAGACCCTATGTACAACTTAACTGTTTCCCTGTGAACTAAGCAAGGGGAATAAATTGCTTCATGTGTCAGTACGAAGTGTTGAGCTTTCTTATAAATTTACCTTTAAAAGTTTTTCATGGAAATTAATCCACATTGTTGGTCTTTCAGCCTCTCCAGAATACATGTAGATGAATCCGGGGATCAATCCAATGGTAGCACATCAACACCGTCACCAGATATCTCTCCAGAGAACTCCAGCTTACCTGAAATGAAGGAAAGGTAAAGGCGATGTTTCAAACAAATCAAACAATGTTGGATTATAATTTGGTCTATTCAATTTTAGGTTTTAGGCAGGAATTTCAAATCACTTTATCCTTTTCAGGAATCGGGCTCATGCTGTGAAACCAGGGAACTACATATTGGTAAATGTTCCAAGAAAAAAGGGAGGCTACCTACCATTCGTAGCAGAGGTAACTATATCATGAATTTGGTTTACAGTACCGGACTCAAATAAACCACATCCTGGCATGGCACGTCTTTCCAAGTCCCAATCCCTAGCATTCTTCTCGTTCTCCAAATTACACACCACAATGGACAAAAATGTAGGTCTGGCTGAGTCTGATCTAAAGCGAGCTCTACTGTAATTGAAGGAATGATAAATATTATTGCCTACTGGCATCCTGGATGGTAAGGGCATATTTGCATCCTGAACGGTAATTTCTGGCCATCCACCTAGAATGACGTCGGCTGCACTGTAGAAGCCACCATTGATCTGTGTTGAAGCTACTAGGTTACCCTATGCCTGGAGAACAATTAAATCTATTGCCGCCTCTGGTAATCTCGTATACATTTTTATACTTTCCTTAGCTGCGTCATATCCAGATTAGTAAATTAATTACTAAAATATTCTTGTCCACAGGTTGTCCAAAAAGTTGAAGGGAGTGAGAATGTGGTAGTCCATTTCATGGAACGAGACAGCGCACCAAAAACATGGAGGTGGCCCGATGAAACACTACTACGTGACCATGTGATTACAAGACAGGAAGTACTCCTGATTCTGAAAGAACCATTAATAAAAATGAAGGGTTCGCGTATGATGTATGTTTTTAATGAACCCTAAGCTGTGTTCACATTGCCAGCACCTTCAATGCGAATTCCTGAAGTCGAATCTGAGAATTCGCTTTGAACTCAAACCGGTTTAAGAAAGCACGATCTCATTGCGTTTGAAACCGTTTCGAGACTGAATTCGCCTTCAATGCCACTGTTCACACTATAAGCCTCAAACCGCTTCGATACTGGAGCGCCCTCTATCAGTGCTGTAGTTTAGCATTCGTCCCCATGATTCATTCATCATTTAAACCTAGACTGGTCGCCCGTCCTAATACATTTTTACGTTAGAACTTCTGCGTACTACGCCAGTCAGATTCCATGCGATGAGGAGCAGGTAAAAGTCTAATTTAAACCGGGGACGGGCTTGTGGTCACGGTCAGTTTGCGGCATGAAGCCATGGACATGATGGACGCGCTCAATCATGATCACGCTCGGCCATATTTTACTAATTTTATTAATTTTACCTATAATAAAACCGTCTATGACATGGCGTATATACATGCTTTGCCCATGCGAGAAAGTGTGAACACAGCTCTAGTGTGGCACAGAACAATTTTTCCAGCTAGTGGCTGCCAACATAACCTTTGACCTTTACAAATCTTTATACACTTCAATACACACTAGATCGCCATTGCACTAATGCCTATAAACGAGGTTGAGCAATCACCTCGTTTACAGGGATTAGTGCAATGGCGATAAAGTAAAGTTATGTTCCCTCAGGATTATTAGATTTAAGATTTATTGTTACATTGTTATTGTTGAAACATGTGATGTGATTGTCTGGCCAAAATGTTTACTGGTCTTTGTTGAAGTTTGAGTTTTTTAACATTTTTAATAAAACTATTTTAAATTTATTCATTTTTCATCTTGTTAATTTCGGGATACTGTACTACTAGGTCCAATCAGCAAGAGCATCCATCCATAGCTCATCATTGCTGGTGGAGTGATTACTCCCATGGGGTTACCCCATCCCAGGCAAGTGACCATAATGTATGCCCTGGAAATATCCCCTTGCATGCAGTAAACAGGTTTTGGGGCCATGTACACATTGAGGGGGAGAGGGTCTGAGGATTTGCACATGCCTTTTTGCGTGGTAGAGCTATGATAGGGGGGATCCTGACATTTTTGCGTACATATTCAATGGATGACCCCTTTCCTCACTCCAAAAGTGTCCACCTTGACAGAGTATAATGATGGCACAAGCATCCCTCCTTTTGGTTATCCTCTATAGCAAGGGATTGTTTGCAAATTGGTTTCATGTGTCCCAGTTACATACTGATCAACTTTGTAAAATGAAGTTTTCATTGTCCTAAACATTCTCATAGGACTAAAGTGCCCATTGCTCCGCTTTCTAGGTAAGTGCAAGAAATTCCTGACATTTAAATTCAAATTTGACAAATTCTGTTTTTATGTCCATGTTACATACTGACTTTGAACTATCCAAGTTCCCTCTCGCTGGAGTAAGAGAAAACGAAATTTCCAAAAAATAAGACAATGCAAAATGTTTCTTACCTGTAACATATTTTCTTTGATCTCTGTCCCTTTTCTAATCTGCCAATACATCAAACTTTGAATTCCTGTCCATGTTACATACTGCTTTTTTCTGTAAACCAGTTTCGGCTATTTTTACACAATGGACTCAATATTTGGAGAAAATGTTAAACATGTCCAATATTTTCAGTTGGTATATATAGGACCACATCCAAAGAGATGTTGAGGCAATTCCATGAAGTTAGGAACGATATCTTCTGTCCATGTTACATACTGACTTTTTAGCATTATCAGACAGTTAATGTGTTACCTTGATGAATATTATCCTCATTCTTTTGTGGCTATTGCATATCGGTCTAAGCCTTCAAAAATGGAAAACCAAATTGCATTTCCTCTTTTAAACATTTTATTTTCAAGTGTCACAATTTTTTGTACCAGTTTCGTGATCAGACCCAGATAAGAATGGGCAACCTGCCATTTTGAAAAAAGAGCAGATTTTTTGAGTGAACACTCAGTTTCTTCAGTACTGTACTCAACTTGAGTTATGAGTGCAAGTAAAAGGCAACACTAAAGAGTTCTCAAAAGACTGTGTATCCATTTAATACACGAGAGGATGTGACTCTAAGTAGTGTAAGCTGATCTCTACCACATGAGTATACCAGGACCAAGTGAGTTACATACATGTATCTAAATTTATCAATTTCAATTGTTATTCACTGGCTGTCACCATATAAATCCATGTGTAATAAAAACCTGTTTTTTCGTATCGCATTGTAATAAAAGGTTCTGCAGTGGATGGTTGCTCTGCACAGTAAAGATGTCATCATTTTTGTGGTTGAACATTATTATTTAATTGATTCCACTGTTCATCTGGGCTGTAATGCGGATTGAGTTTGAACCCCTGTCCTGTGGAAAATTACCAACGAGTTGTGAAGTAAGTTTTTAAAATGTTGTTATGTTTTGTTTCTCTCCAGATGAACTTCTGATGGTGAGTTAGCAGAACTAAAACCAGAGGTAAGCATTTACCATTTTCGAGCTTCAAGTCTCCTTCTTCTTCTCTGGCTTTCATTCTACACTTGGAGGTGTTGGTCTCAATGGAGATCGCTTATTCTGCTTGGTGTGGCCAAAAAAAGAGTAAAGCAAAATGCCTAAGTTTGTAAGCAATATGCCTGACAGGTATCGAAATCAATACCCACAATGACAAGTCATGAGTCTTAAAGGCTTATGGAGCGGGACGCGTCATCGCTGACTTTCTAAAGGCTATCGAAATGTTGGGCAGTTATCATGCATTCAAATATCCTTAAACTTGGTATTCATGGTATGTCTGTCTACATAACGACAATGTTGTAATTTGTATTCAGTGGGTTTGCGCAGCTGAAAATGTACAAATTCAATTATGAATTATTGACGAATGGCTTTGGCCTGAGGGGACGTCCTTTTTTCATCAGGTGACAGTCCTGTTGTATTCTTCACATTACAGTCACCATGCATAGAAAATCAGATTTGCATACAATCGGATGACATAATTCTGGAGGCATTGTCATTGTATTACTTTCAACCAACCAGGTCAAGTAGGCCACCGAGATAAAAGAATGACCTAACCAATATTTGAATAGTGGTAAGACAAAGAGATGGGATAATGGATGTAATCAAGGGGCTCTTCTTGGTTGTATCACCTGGACCTGGTAGGCTTACACCGTTGGCCCAGTAAGTGGCGAGTGAAAGCCCTGAAGCTCAAGGATGTCATGGTCCGAGTCACCAGATGGCTCTTACTCTCAGCCAAACCCAAGATGGTTTGTGCTTGTCTGGCAACGGGCCCAGGAAGGAATTTGTCTAGCATTCCTTAGTCATATTGTTTGACCTAATCATCATAATATGACTTAATAATGAATGGGTCTTATCATTCAATTGTCATTATGGTGTAGGGGTAGTGAACAAGTCAGCTGTTTAAGCTGTGTATTTGCGTGGTCTTGTGGTGCATTAAGTTGGCTTGATTTTCCTGAACTAGCTCTTTTTGTAGCCCAGAGCCTGGCCTGGTATCAACCTGGTATGTATATAATCTTCATCGCTTTTGTGTGGCTGGAGCCTAGGTCAGCTGTGCTTGTGGATGGCATTTTGACATGTTCTCTGCTTGGATAGCAGGATAGATGAGCTTTGGTGGTCGATCGGTTCTTTTTTGCCTCAGTGTCGTCTTTGTCTTCAGTCACCTGTCCATGTACCTGTATGATCTTTGTCCTATTGTTGTGTAGCTCTCTATATTTCAAGCCAAAGACAACTGTTCAAATGGACACAATCATACTTTGACATGTTTTTGTGACAGGATAAAACTGGAGGCTTGTGGTATTCGACTCGATGACTCGACGACGCGATGGCTCGATGACGCGATCGTTGCTATGGATTTTGCTAAAATACGGAATCCCATGATCCTGGTCTCCGGGCTACCGCTGCAACAGCAGAGGTTTTAGCTCGGCCTTCCCATACCAAGCTACGGTATGTGGAAGGATGTCCCCCCCCCAGCCATGGCCACTGAAGATTGGTCCCCGCGATTGATTTTGATATTTAAAGGACTCGTGGAAGTTTCATAGCATGCAAAATGACCGGAGATTTAATTGACAAACAAGCTTCTAGTGGCCAATGTCAGATGTCATGTGGTAGTCTGTCAAGAATCGGAATTTCGCATATGTGCAGTTTTTTAGACTCAGTCACTCAGTCCCTCTTCTGTCCCTTGACATCTGCCCCCCCCCCCCCCCCCCCCCAATACATCAGCCCCTATACATGCTTTCCGAAATTGGTGGCTTGCATTGGAACTAACTTTTTCCCCCTTGTCCGTCATTAAAGGCATTCAAGTGTGTTGGTCAACCATGACTATCTCCTTTGTCCCTCCACCACAGGCCTAGTTTCCCCTTATGACATCACTATTTCGGACACTCAGCGCCCCATTTCTGGAAAGGTGTATGGGACATTTAATATTGCCGTGCTGAACGGATATCCAGAGCCAACCTTGTCTCCAGGAACTCGCGTGTCATTTTAACATTGGAATTTCTGCTCGTAAAGAACCTGGGTAGGAGGTTGATCTGAACCAGCTATATTTAGGTGTATTAGCTGTATTGACGGTAAGATACCAGTGGCTTGCATAGCAACATGGCGCATGGTTTTATCAAAAATGCGAACTTGTAGGAAACGAAAAATGGTCGGATTAGATACGGTGAAAACAGCTGGAAAGGGGTTGGTAATGATCGGTTCTTTTTTATTTTCCTCCACTTATGATTCTATGTATAAATTACAGTCCAAGCAGTGATATTCTTTAAAAAGATTCCAACCGGATCGCGTCATCGAGTCATCGCGTCGTCGAGTCATCGAGTCGAATACCACAAGCCAAAACTGGACAAGCTTCTTGTCAAATGTTTTCTTTTTGGATTTTTGTGTAAGTGCTTCGATTCTTCTGTCTTTGTTTTTCCAAGGTTTTAGAAGGGCCCTTTGCTCCTTGTGTATGTATGAGCCAGCCTGAGATAAATACTGTGTCAACATTGTTAAGCTGGCTTTACAAATTCGTACACAGTAAACCTTTTACCATCTTGACACCCAAGTTTTTGAGAATGTTAGGTCTCTCACCTAAAAGGAGCCCGATAGTAGTGAAACAAACGCATACAGGAGTAAGGCTGGCTGGCCTATTACAGGTGTAAAATTGGCCTTTCATCCCTTAATTGGGTCGACACAGCATCTGTGAATTTGTTGGAATTTGTGATGAGAATTCAGTGTGTTGAGAAATAAATCACTTGGGTATCAACCCCTGGACAAATAATGCAGATTATTCATGATCATGTCACCTGTTGGCTTTCAGTAATGTTCTAAAAACCTGTTCTGTTTTGTTCATTAAACCTATCGGCCAGGGGGGGATCTTGGTGTGATCATTGAGCCATTCCATGTCCTATTCTTTAAATGACTGGTCTACATTCAGTGATCCATGTCATTTTATGACTGGCTTACTGTCCAAGTTCTGTGTAATGACCGTGTACATCCATTAAATTTCAATCAGACTATTGGCAATCTATTGTTAATCTCCTCTTTTAAAGGACTGATGAAAGGCTTATCTAAAGTATATGACCCATATCATGTAATTAACTCACCAGGCCTATTCTTGAGCAATCACTGACAAAAAAAGGTCAGTTTTTGATCCACTTTCAGATTAAAGCATAATAAGCCTATTTTAAATAAACACTATAATTAGTAGCCTTGCATTTTAGTTCCAAAGCTGATTCTGTTGGTGTGGCCCAATCGCAATGGCAGTGGCCTATAATAACTATCCTTCAATAAACCATGTTTCATGTTCCACTGCATGACATTACCAGTCAGCTGATCCAAGTTTGAATATAAAGTATAACCTGGAGAAATAAAGTGCATCAGTTGATGTTGTTCCACCCAAATTCATAAGAGTGTGCAGGCCTGTTCTTGATGAGGTCACTGTCACTCATTGTGACAAAAGTGCTTCACTCGTGCAAGTGGAGGCCAAGTGTGCATGCAGCAAGAGTGGGGCCGATGCCAACTTTCTTCAATACACGATCCCAAGCAAGTCAACGGATAGGTCTAACTCAGTGGACACTTCTGCCCTGACGAAAGATGTTGTTGCTGGCCAGTCACTTCTAAAGAACATGAAGGGGTCGTGTGTCAGGCAGTTATTGCTTCGCAATCAGGGCTCACCACGCATGCTTCTTGTGAGTGCCAATGACATGTTTTTAGTAAAGATTTATATAGCAGTATGTTATTTAAGCCATTCCGCTGTTCCAGGGCTTTTCAAGCGAAGACTTCTCTGAATATGGGCTGACTGCCCACCAAGTTCACCAGGTTTGAAAACAAAGTTGCCTTGGTGACGGAGGAAATATAAAGGGCATCATGGCGATAGGGGAGGTTATCAGAGGTTTGGATGCCTCCGATAAATTCGGCCCCTGCACAAGAACAAAATGATCATTGTCGACTACCATCATTTTATGGGACAAAAAATGAGGCTATTGTTGACTTGTTTACTGGCAATAGTTGTCATAAAATCAGCTGATTGGGATAATTGTTCTCCATGGCCGTCTAAGATAATTAGGCCATTGCTTTAATTTACTACATTATAGAAAAGCCCACATGATTCAACAGGCCTACTGACCTGATTGTTCTGACACAACATGCCCAGATAAGATTGATGAGCAGATCAGCTGGTTTTCGAGGTTGTTCCTACATTCGATTTCATGACCTTGTAAAATTTCCATGCGGATATTTCGATCTCCAGTGTCAGGCTGAGCTGAGGTAATTATCTCCGAAACCATGTCACTGACACTGTGTTCTCCAAAAAAACATTTTCCCTTTAGATTAGAATTGTCTAAATTGATTCACAGTGTATTCTGATAATTCGGAAATGGTGGGATTAGAAATTCTCTGCCTGGGGAGCTGATCAATTAGAATTTTTGGAGTTAAAAGGTTACTTCAAAGGCTAAGAGTAAGAAGGTAAGATATACGTAAAGGCCTGACTGCGAATTGTCAAACTGACAATCAAGTTCTCTGAAATCAATCCACTTTCCTTTCAGAGCTGCATGGGGTTTCAATTCCACCCTACTCCTAAACACTCTGCAGTGTTAGTACTTCAGTCCTCATATCATTTTCAAAAGTACTCAAGAGTTCTAAACTTCGATTATCTTTCATCTTTTTCAGGAAGTTGACAAAAGAGCCGAAAGATGGCTTCAAACGAGGAAAATGACGCACCAAATGGCATAATAACAACAAACAACTCTGTATCGGCTACAGAAATGGCCGACAGTCCAGAAACTGCGACAGACGACCCCGAAACATCATCACAAAAAAGTGACGCTTCTGATAGCGAGGCGAAGAGTGAATGGGATCCGAATATTCCCGTGCCACCCGACGGTGGTTGGGGTTGGGTTGTGGTATTTGCATCGTTCATGATCCATGTAATAGCAGACGGTATTGTGTACTCTTTCGGGATATTCTACGTCGAGTTCTTGGAGTATTTTGAGAGCGGGAAGGGTGACACTGCCTGGATTGCGTCGTTGATGGTTGGGATCACGTTTGTCACAGGTAGGTTGGCCAAGGAAATGTATCTTGACCAGTCAAATGATAGGCAAGGGGAAGCTCAAGTGTCAGCAATGGACAGTTATTGGGAGGTTATTTTGAATGGAACTGACCAATTTGGGACCGAAATCGGAGTCGGATATGGAGAGAGTATATTGCTTCAAGAGGTGTCGGCTAAGAAAGGTTCCATGGCACTGTATTTCTGATTTGTGATAAGTTGACCTGAGGGCATCTTTACTTAGAGGTCTCATCAGCTTACATTAGCTATGGGGCATGGAATTAGTTAGGTCTCATTGAATAAGCTAGGTTGCAGCATTAGCTATATGGTTGGCTGGTGTGGATAGACTGTCATCTTGAGGTAGGCCTAAATGTCTCAGTACAACGGCCAAGCTGGATCCGATTGTGGCATTAAACCAATAACAAATCGCATGTATTATTTCTATGTTTGTCCATTTGTATTACAGGTCCAATAGCAAGTGCCTTTGTAAATCGTTTTGGATGTCGCTTCACCACCATGATGGGTGCCGTCGTTGGATCCTGTGGATTCATCCTTAGCATTTTCGCCCCAAACATCTATGTTTTGTATGTTACATTTGGGTTAATAGGAGGTAAGGCAATCAGTGTTTTGTCGAAGGTTCTATTCCCTGAATTGTTTCCAAACCTTGATAATCTCAACGTTTTTAACAATGCTTATCAAAGAATATTTGAAGTGTTTTTGAATAATGAAATGTTTTGTTTTGGAGACGGATATTCTGGTAAATTGACCTTGTGACCTTTTTTAAAAACTAATCAACACTTCATAGTGTTTGCTCAATCTTGGTAACTGTCACTGACCGATTTCTTTCATGTCAAGGTTTTGAATTCTATCTTAATTAGTTTATGATATTTACCTAAAATTTATCACTTCAAACTTCAAAGCAGTAAGTAAAAAGAGAGTTCTCTTGATTTATCCAGATTATCTAGATTTCTTAATCTGGATCCAAAAACATTGAAAGTAATTTGAAATGTTTTTTATACTACATTTCACTCTTTGCAGGACTTGGCCTTGGCCTGATCTACCTTCCTGCCATCGTGAGTGTAGGACAGTACTTCGAAAAGAAACGTTCCTTTGCCACTGGCCTTGCTGTCTGCGGTTCGGGAGTTGGGACGTTCGTTTTTGCCCCTCTGTCACAAGTACTCCTCGATCATTACGGGTGGAAAGGTGCCACTATGATTCTGACCGGACTTCTCTTGAATTGTGTACTTCTCGGTGCTCTGTTCCGCCCCCTATATTCAGAGAACGAGTTAAAGGAAAAGGCCAAGAAACGTATGGAGCACCGACAGCGTGAGACATTGGCGGCTGCCAAGCGTCACCGAGAAGAGCGCGCAGTAAATGGTCAGGCTGGCCTTGGTACACCTCTTATGCTAAAAGAGAAGAGACGTTTGTTGAATGAAGATTCTTTTAGTGGACAAAAAATTGGTGCTAATGACCCGCAGTATTTCTGTTCTCTCCCCGTTATCAACCCTGAGGGGGTTAAGAGTAGTCCACTTCTGACAGTTGATACGCCAACTGATAGCAAAATCGTGACGTCCGACACTCACATTGATCATCTTGTGAAACGACAACAGCAAAAGGATTTGGCCGTCCACAAACATTCGCACTATCACCACATGTCGACGGTAGTCACGCCGTATTCGGCCTATGCTGTCAAAAGTGAGGAAGACTTAGCAACAATGGCGTTCATGTCGAATCATGCTCTCCACGTCATGTCAATTTCAACGTTACATGTTGGGCCAACGGAGGATGACAAGTCAAAGTCCGGCTGCACTGCACTATTGCAGGATTTCAAAGTTGCCTTTAGACAAATGACTGACCTCTCTCTGTTGAAAAACCCACTGTTTGTGATGTTTGCAATTTCAAACTTGTTCACGAGCATCGGTTTCAACGCTCCATATATCTATCTTCCTGACCAAGCCCATTTGTTAGGTATCCCGGAACAGAAGGGAGCCTTCCTTATATCTGTGATAGGGATTGCAAACACTGTTGGACGGATTCTGTTTGGGTTTTTATCTGACCGTATTGGGCATTGGCGACTTCATCTCTACAATACTGCCCTCTTGTTGTGTGGAATCTGCACTGCCTTGAGTCCGCTCTGCCTCAGCTATCCTTGGCTGGCTGCTTATGCTGCTTCCTATGGACTGTTTGTTGGTAAGTGATTTGTCCAAGGTCATAGGCCATTAGTTATAGAACCCCCAATATCTGTATTATGAGTCTGAAACCAATATGAATGTGAATGATATCAACTCTGTGTTAATAAAGACTGCTTGAGACAGTCGATGTAAACAAGTTGCATCCATAAAAAGACTGACTCTTGTAAAACCTATTAGCAAATATGTTACATCAATCATAACAGTTGCTAAGGTACAGTCACAATCACAATTGACTTCCCTAAACTTGTGGATGTTATGTACAGTGGAGTGTACTCGCAAAGCATAAGGCATGTCAACTATGACTGTGACTGTAACTGGCAGTTATAGTTCAATAAACAACGACATTTCCTCAAATTTATGTTTTGATAAATTCTCTTTTCAGGAACTTATGTGACCCTGACAGCCATTTTACTTGTTGATCTCCTGGGTCTCGAACATCTTGTCAACTCATTCGGTCTGCTGCTGCTTTTCCAAGGTGCCGCAACTCTTATAGGCCCACCCATGTTGGGTAAGTTTGATGTGTGTCATCTGCCAGCTGTCCACAAATATTTCACGGGTGTATTTGCCTGGGCATCCTGCTAACGTATACAAGTTGAATACGAGTTGATACCCAGAATTGTTTTCACCAGAATTGGTGTCCAGCGTGGTGCTAGCTTTATATATTTACAAGGGAGATTGCAAAGTTATTTTAGTTGCAAATAAGATGCTAACTCTCATTGTCTTCATTACAGGTTGGGTTTTCGACGGTACTGGGAGTTACGAAATATCATTCATCATTGCCGGTGTCATGATAGCCGTCAGTGGTGCTATGCTGTACACCGTTCCGTGCGTCCAAAAGCTCATGGACAGGAGGAAGGCCAAAAAACTCCAGATAAAAAACTCTGTGCAAATTTGATTTGATGTAGCTGTGAAATTCTGTCCGAATTGAATGAGGTGAAACCGAGATCGAAAGAGTGAATACTATGGCGTTATCTCTACATCAGAGTCAGTAAGCAACGGGCCGAGTGGTGAAGGAGTTGGAATACCAAGCTTGATTGTTTTGCGTGTCAACTGCACTGTGCAGGCAAAAGTAATTGAGGGCATTTGTTCAGAATGAGGTGGTTTGTTGTTACAAACAACCCAGTTAATCAGCACTCCCCGCTAGGTGTTAGGTGACATGACGTGTCCTGCTGCCATCTCATATCCACAAACTTGACCAACAGTTGTTTTTCATTGCGGAATTAAAGCGCCAGATTTTGACTGCTAGTCATGGTTTTGCATGATTTAGTAATTTCACGTGCCAGACTCAAGTTGCGGGATCAGCATTTCCACATAGAGAGGAGGTATTGATTTGTGGAAGAGTGTTTGGAGAATGGGTAGAAAGGTTCAGGTACTATGTTATACTACTTAAAAGTCATAAGTTTGTTTGTTATGTATACTTATTATTTGAAAATTGTGCATTGTGTATAGTCAATAGTGAAGTTCCTAAAGTGCATGGGACCCATATAATGAATGGCAGTTTAATAATGCAATTGCTAGTCGAATGGAAAAAGTCAATTTTGTTTTTACGATAAAAAAAAATATATATTGATAAGGCAGGGTAATTTTGACATTACTTTTCAAGTATGGTACTTTCTCCCTTGGTGAGTGGAATGGAATCGTCCATTTGTGAGAATTTTGTTAGTAATGGATCGCGCCATTATATGATTCAGGGGTAGATGCCACAGGTATTTGCTTATAAATTTAGATTATACCCTAGAGTAGTCAATTTTAGTCATAAAACACTCGAAGTCAATTTGAGATAGCGTTTTTTCTTACAATCTTAATAATTGTGCAATATTACCAAATAATGCACCTTCAAATACTCCCGAGTCAAGTTTGTTTTTGGTGCACCCTGTAATCTTTCTAAGGATGAAAAAGCACACCAATTAGTCAGATGTAGTCATTTTTCAAACAATCTTGATTCATAAGGAAAAGTCACAGAAACTTTTTTTGTAATTCCTCACAAAAATCAAGGGCCATTGTTAGGTGTCAGTGATTTTACTGCCCAGGTTCAGATCAGGATAGTGTTCATCTTATTTTGGGAACGAGTTTACAATCCCCGATCACACCCCAAAAAAAGGTCATCGGTTGACTAACGAAGCACCACTGTTCAATGGATTTATAGTTGAATGCGATCAAACTACGTCATTTCCGATCGGGGATTGTAAATTTTAGCCTTATTTTGTGATGAGACTTGTGCATTGAGGGCACTGCAGGGACCAATAACACTTAGAATAAACCAGGTTATTTGCAGCTTGGTTTCTCTTGAAGCTTCAATGCGTTGGATCCTAAACAAAGATATGCTTCACAAATGTAAGGAAAGTGTTGAGTGAGAAACCTTTAGTAGACATTTTCAGTTGATGTGCTGGTTTTTGGCAAGCATTTAGTAATAATTGGACGCATAGTTTCAATGTTTTTCATATTGAAGTCTGTTTATATTGATTATAGAATTTTATGTAGAATTTATTTTACTCAATGTTCTAAATATAGTATGCATTTTAGTTCCATAGCTTCTGTCTCGAGTGATTCATGTTGTTTCTGGCCAGGGTTATTCTTTAGAAAGCAATGGTAAAGTTGGTATTTTCTGTGGAAAATTGCGGGTAAAGTTTGTCTTGTCTGAGGAAAATTGCGGGTAAGGTTGGTCATTTCTGTGGAAAGGTGTTGGTCCTTTCAACAGAAATGACGAAATTACTAACTTTATCATTTCTATAGAAAGAAAGGAATATCTTACAAAAAGGTCTAGAATAATGCACATTTATTATAGCTTGCAAAAATATTCTAACTTTGTATATACTCCAGACGAATAGGTTTGCCCCTGGCTGGCACCAAAGATCTATGATTTTATGACTAGTCAGTTACCTTTCGTAAGACTAGTGCATTCTCGTTTTATCAATATGTTGCTTGTGATTACTGTAATGATTCTGTAAAATTGATGTATTGTCTTGAATTGATGAATTTCTGTGAAATTCAGATTATATGATATGAGCAAGTAAATATGATTGTATGTAACACTTTTGTATAACCTCATCATTGAAAACATGGCACCCATGCTTGTCTTGCTATGTTGCCGATACCAGTAGTTTATTTCATGTCAAGTCTACAAGACTTTGCTTCAATCGGTGTACGTACGCTCTCCTGTGTAAATGAACAGAGATTTTTACAAACTTGTCTTGAAATGGACTTTCAATTACTCATAAACTAATAGTATACTCTATATTGTAGTCATTCTCTGTACTTGATTTCGGATCTTATTAGCTTTGCTGGTTGAGACTTCCAATGCTGATGAAATCAAGGTCAGCCAATAAAACTTGTCTTATTAAACCAAACTTTCTGACTTTACTTTGTTTAGTCTTCATTGTTCATCAGATCCAAGTCAAATTGAATATAGAAAGGACTACCACTGAGTCATGAAGTGATTGTTGAATATTCAACACGAGGAATCCCGTGTCACCTGGCCTCTTATAGTGACACATTGTTTTCACTGCGGGTGATGTCTTACCTCGTAAGTGGCTGAAATAGTACAAAAGGCTGCAAGGACAACCCATGGTTGGCTAGAGCCCCAAAGAGCCAGTTCACAGAGATTGTTCCAGAAGGTACCATCCGTTTCCATGAGCATGCTACATGGTGGTGGAGGTTTGAGACCTCAGGAACTCGGATTACTGAAAGTAGAGAGATTGTTCCGGAAGGTACCATCTGTTACCATGAGCATGCTGTATGGTTCCACCAGTTGCAAAGAGGGGATGGCTTTAGAACTCGGTAACTTAAAGTACTTGAAGTAGAGAACCCAATAAGGGCAACTATCACTGTCGTGGTGTAGTAAGGGAGGGGCATCTACATTGTCCACTAGACTTTCAAAAGACGAGAGTTTGCAGCATAATGTAAAGAAAGAACAAGAAGCAAGGAAAATTTCAGTTCGAAACTACCTTTATTTCATATCATACGACAAATATTAAAAAGAATTTACACCATGTGAAAGTGATCCCATTTCAGTTTGACCACCATACAGCTGGTAAAAGCAAATATTCTAGTTCAGAAACATAAGAAATTCAGCTCTTAAAAACACATCTGCTCTTGCATTAGTACATGCACTTGCAATGACATGGTCACCAGTAAAATGTGCCGAGTAATTTGATAACGACAGCCTGCGTCCCACTAACAATGGACCACAGAAGTAACACATAAATGCAATTTTGAATGAAAGATTCTAAAATACCTTGGTCGTATTGTAGCAATTACTATAGTGTATAACGCACTGTACCTTGTTTTATGGCAGCGGTTATGGTTTAAAGTAATTGAACCCGTTGTGAGGGGTATAATGTTGCGTTACCAAGTCTCCAGGGTGGAGCTAAAATGTTCTTTTTGCTATTATGAAATATCCTTCACTTCAGAAATATGAAGCACAACACTGAACAGAAAATATTACATGAACCCATATGGATGTGTGAATGTTCCAGAGTTGTAATTCCAGCAGTTAAATACAGGTGGCAGTTCTGTCAAAATGTTCAGTGCCAACAGCCACTGATGCTAGTTCTGTTTCCACAGCAATGAGCAATGGAAGCCGATGCCTAACAATCTTATCACAGGTCAGGTCACGACAGGTCATCATCGTCAAAAAGATCTTCGAAATCTGGAAAGAACAAGCATTTCTCTAATTTCTAAGGTTGAACAAAAGAACAAAACCAAGACTGAATAAAGACAAGAGACTCCTTATTTTTGAGAGAACAGACACATGTAGGGCTAGGTCCAGTGATTTAAAACAGCAGCCTGACCTCCCCCGTCAGATAAATACATTTGATTAGCAAGGTCAGGGTCTAACACAATAGAATATGAATTGGCAAGGTGTTTCCTTGATGCACCTTGACCTTCACCTTGCTCATGCCTTTGTGCAAAACCAATGGCTTGCTGCTTACCATTAAAGAAATCTGAATGAACTGATTTCTCATTTGCTGCCAGATCCATCAGGATTGCACTTGATCCACCTGCCTGAAAGACAAAATACATTCATCATTTCAATTTCATCTCATTTTCTGGAAAAATCAAAATGGCACAGGAAATATTGTTAGCACTCGCTTTAGATTGCTGATTCTTGAAACTGCTCAATTGCAGAGCTAGACGGCATAATTCTAATATTTTATGCAATTATTAGCCATCCCCCTGCCCTATCAGTATCAGATTTAGCAGCCTAAGTTTTTTGACACACGCTGTACGAATAGCCGTACAACATGGTGAATAGAAACATTAGAAAACCTTCGCTTTGTTTGTATTTTACCTCCTCTATATCCATATAAGGACCAGCTCCTTCAGGGAACATTTCGTCAATCACCCTTTCTCGCTCAACAACTCCAGTAGGTTTCATTTTGATTGATTACAATACTGATTTAGAGGTGGAATTTGGGGAGAAAATCTGAAAAGTTGATAGTTCTGATTTTGTTCAGGTCAAGGCCACTTTTAAACCTTGGGCAGTGTAACTAAAATTTTAGAGATACAAAATCTGCACACATAAATATACTAAGTGTTTGACGTATCTCCTGAAATCGAGGTAAGAATCGCGATCACATGATTTTTGGGTCACATGATTGCCATATGACTTGCTAAGTGATTGCTGTTCCACCATCTGAGCGTTTCACATTTTAACTAGTATCAGCCTCATAGTTGAGTGTATTTGCTTTATTCATAGTAAAATAGTAAGATAATTCATTTGCCTGGAAATAAAGTGCAGCCATTTGCTCGAAATTTTAAAGGTAGTTAGAGCTATCCACATTTAGTTGACCTATAAGTTGGAGGGTAAATTCTTCTTGGAACAGCCAAAAAGTCTCCATTGCCCGATTTGCTGGAAAGGGAAGTGTAGAGAAATCGAAACCGCCATGAAAATCATAATTTTCGCCGTTATTTCCTGCCTTTTGGCATCAGGTATGTATACAACATTATCTACTCTGTATTGTAAATGCTGCCAAATTCTTGAGAGTATACCGATGTACGAAATTGATTGCAAGGAAAAAAAGATTTTTCAGTTCACACCCCCAGACTCAGACTGGTCCACGTACCAACTGCAGTGTGCATGTACTACTACATTACATCAGCAGTGTATACTGCAGTAAGTGTATACTGCTGCATATATACTGGATGGTGTAGTCAGAGCTGCTGGTGTATGGAGTGGATTGCACTCAGTCACCCACAACCTGAAATCAGGCCCTGCCGCCCAGGTACGAAGACACCTGCCGAAATAAATGCCACGATATGATCATAATGGGGCTGTCACAATGTTTGACAAGTCCCCTGGGCCTGGGAATGGCATGATCACTTGAAGTTGACGTCTGTATTCGTCTTCTTTGAAATTAATTCCTCGTCTTTCTTGCAGCCGTTTTCAGTGCAGACAATACCACGACCACTGTGACTACAGCCAGTACGACAAACAAAAGCACAGTCTCAACGACCGCCACAACTGCTAAATCAACAGGGACTAGTACTGCCAAGACGACTGCTACCACAGCAAAATCGACTGCTACCACCACAGCAAAAACAACTGCTACCACCACAGCAAAAACAACTGCTACCACCACAGCAAAAACCACCACAGTGCCAACTACAACTGTTGCACCACCACCAACAGATATATTCGAATTGAAAGAAAATAAGACTGTTTGTTTCTTGGCTAAAATTGCTGCAGATTTCACCGTCACATACAATAAGACAGATAATACTACTGTAAGTCAAAATTATGTTTCTTCGCAGTCAATTTGATGCATCCTTGGTGGTCAAGTTTTGCCTTTTAAAAAGACAAAATGCAGAAGAAAAACTGTTGGGCACTCAATTTGTTCTCTTACTCTCGGGCATTTTAATCAAAGATGGCGTCTTGGCATATTATGAATTTGGCTTGGTAACAATCTTTTATTCAATCATTGTTGTGTTTTTTGCTTCAGGGAACAGCTGTGATTGCCATTCCAAAAACTGGCGTGACTTACAAGGGAAAATCGGCATGCGCTTCAGATATGATACCTGACCCCTATCTGACCCTGGAATTTGAAGGATACATGGCCCAGTTCAACTTCACACAGAAGGGAGGCGTGGTATACCTCCAGTCAGTATCTTTCCACTATACTGAAGATCCAGCCAACTTCCCCAATGCTACGGACTCAAAAAGTAAGGTTTTACTTGATATCAATGGTTCAAACGTTTGATTCAGGGATTAGTTGCTTAGTCGATAGCAGTAACATTGGTGTGAAGTCCCAATTGTATGTTGATGGAATTTGCTTTAAGGAGATAACCCTCAGTTGAGCTAGAGCAACCTGGGCCCAGACGTGTGGCCTTCTCACTTTCACAGTTGTATCGCTGTCTCAATTGTTTCATCTGCTCATTGTATTATAATCTTAAACTTTCAACTTTCAGCTCCACATAGCACCTCCAACGACAATGTTGACCTCAAAATGTCCTCAAATACGACCTTCTTCCAGTGCAACTCTCCCATTGCCCAAACAATCGACAAGGCAGTGACCCTGACCTTTGACGTGTTGAAGGTCCAGGTGTACGACGTAAAAGGCAATTTTTCAGGAGAGGGTAAGTATAAGTATAAGTGTCAATCTCCCTTAACGGACACCTCTCTGATGAGGACAGTCTTTCTGTTAAGGACACTAGTTTTGGTCCATGATTGGTTGTTGCCATTCAAATTGACCTTTCTTATCAGGACACCTCCTAATTAAGGACAGTGCTAGTCATTGATTGAGAGGTTCTACAATATCATAATATATACACTGTCACTGACAAAACCATTTCTGTGCCATTTTTTTCTTGATTTTGGTATGGTAGTGACTGAGTAGTTGATCATTGCACATGTTGCAGTTGCTGGTAGGCTGATGTATTTGATTGCATGATTTCACATGTGTCATTCATACATTTGTCATATGTAGTCATGTGGTCATGGGGTACTTGCACTTATGTGGATGGAAGTTATCCATTCAATGAGTTAATTGTAGGTGTACTCTTGTACCCATGGTAGGTGAAGAGCACATTGCAGTTAAATTCCATATAAATATGGTCGCACATCTGGTCTATAGGCCTGATGAGAGTCCGAATTTGGTAAATCTGTACATGTAGATATTGAAATTGTACCATGTAAGTGCTATACTACCCATTAGGCCTACTTGTGGACCCATTTTCTCTTAATCTGACTGTGATTAGGATGTTATCATGTGACATAAATATTATATAGTCTCATAGTTCAAAACACAATGAATTGGTGTATGTGTACGAAATCAATTGCTGACTCGTGTGTCGAGTGGTTGGATGAGGTCAAAAGCCAACATGCCTGTGTTGTTCCCTGGTTGTCTAATGGCTGGGGGTTAAGGATATCAAGTTCAATTCATCAGGGGTTTTTTTCAGTAAATGTACTTAAAACGACTATATCTAATTTTGAATTGGGTTTCTTGATGTGTCTTGTCACTGTCTCAAAGTCAAATATTTCTCCCAACGATAAATATTGGGTGATATGAATAAAGA
The DNA here is from genome assembly GCF_910592395.1 of Lineus longissimus. Classification (NCBI taxonomy): domain Eukaryota; kingdom Metazoa; phylum Nemertea; class Pilidiophora; order Heteronemertea; family Lineidae; genus Lineus; species Lineus longissimus. The sequence goes on from NC_088317.1 coordinate 1,868,942, forward strand.
GTACAAAGTCTTTGTTTTTTACAAAATTGAAGTAAAAGCATTTGCTAGCCTTTATTCATATCACCCATCGACTTGTCCGGTTATTTTGCAACACCCTGTAGCCTGAGTCACAACAATCTTTTCAGGTGAAATCTGCGCTGGTGACAAAAAGTCCACCTCCACCCCAATGACCAGCACAGTCACACCAACACCAACACCAACTCTTCCAGCCACCCCAAATTCTGGCAATTGGTCAGTCCAGGGCAGCGATGGAAAGACATGTATGGTGGCTGTCATGGGTGCAAGATTTGAAATCCCCTACACGAAAAAGGATAATGCGGTATGTGTTAGAAAACAAGAGCTTATGTTTGTGTACTGCAAACGTGGGAAGTTTGCCATTTAACAAACATCACAGTAACACTGTAATGAATTCCTCATCATTAGTGCCATTGTTATCAGTTACTAATAGAACATTAATTCGCTAAGCTTTCAGTTCTCAAATGCATTATTTCAGACTGCAACAGCCAAATTTGATGTGCCAGCCGATGCGACAACGGAGGGCAGTACGTGTGGGAACGCCACCAACTCCGATACACTCCAGTTAGACTTCTTCAAGAACTTTGTACTTAAAATGATTTTCACAACAGTAAAGGCGAGCGCTATGCTCACCGCTGATGACGAGTATCATCTCCAGAACATCTCGCTGACGTATCACTTGAATGAGCAACAGTTTCCCGGGCATGGTGGAAGTATGTATACAATCCACATTAGAAGATTCAACACTCGTTTTTATTGAGCTTGTGCAGTTACACAAGACAATTTCGGCAGGCTGCCATGCTGGTGTCGACAAATAAATACTGACCGGGTGTGTGCCACTGAAATATTGGCCCCAGTGAATTAACAACATTTTTGATTCCTGACAAGTTTTCCTGTCTTGTTCCAGTACGTTGTTGCAGTGAGTTTTCACGTCGGGTTATACCAAGTGCCTAAGGTTTCGTGGCGACTGGGGTTCAAACCAGGGACCTCTTGACCTCAAGCGAAGAGTCCAAACACTAGACCACCGTGGCTCCTTTATTTTACGTTCAAATCATCTTTCAGATCCTGCCGAGGCCTTGATGATCACCAACAACGAAGCACATTTCAAAGTCTCAGTTGGCAAGTCGTACAAGTGTAAAACTAAGGTTGAAATCGACATGGGCGGAGATGCCAGGCTTGATACATACAACCTGCAGGTTGAGGCATTCAAGACATCGAACGGAACAGACTTTGATGAATGTAAGTGTACGATTGTCATTCCTTTTGGTAGAGTCAGTTGAATCAGGACCTTTTTTGGCTCAGAATTGAATTGCTGAGGTCATCATCATAGCCTGAAGGTACTTACGAATCTGGGCCAACTTTTGACAGCATTTCTGAACTGAATTGACCGAGTGTCAGTACTTTCAAATTCCACTGGCAAAGTTTTTTTCATGAGTGAAAAGTGCATTTGATGCCAAGCTGCATGTGTTTTCAAACAGAATTGTCCGAAGACGCCATTGTTTGGTTGGTTCAATGGTTGTACATGTCATTGTCACTGGAGACACAGGGTTGCTTGTGCCGTGTCTCCATGTCTTCTGAACGGAATGAGTGGAGGGCTACATTGGAAAGTTGTGTTTCATCATCTCCTGCTTTATTGACATAAGGACTCGAGATTTTGGCGACTATCCTTCATAACCATCACATAAAACTGGTTGCATCTGCTATAGAGCTTGGGCATAGGACTCGGTGTTCTAGGTGTAGACCTCATCTAAACATTGGGACCAATTGTTAGAATTATTAAATTTTTCCCTTCATGTGTATCTGGTTATAGAAAGCACTGCACTATTTTAACATATTCTGTTGGCTTAAGACGTCATTGGTTCGACTTTGTTTTAGACACTCTACGATGATCGCTTAGAAATGTCCAGTGCATGGTTAGAATATCGAGTCTAATAGGACGTTCTTTTCGATTAGTCTAGTTAAGATTTGCAAAGTTTACTAATTTTATCGTCTGCATGGAATTCGTAAGGATAATTTCAAAACATTAAGTTTGGTTTCTGCAGAGCTGTGGGTGTTAAGTCAACAGCCAGTTGGGCGGGTGTAGGTTTTCTGTTCAGTGTGGATTCATAGGTGCTGGTGTGCAAGTCAGGATGATTCCAAAACGGAAAAGGAAGTTTCATGTACATGTACTATCAATCATTTGTTTTGTTGTGTCGGCTTTAAAGCCAGTCAAGCCCTTTTCTTCTACAGCTGACTACTGGGAAAACAGGCATATCATAGTATACAGCACCATTAGCTGTTGGAAACCAAGGTTACACTTCTGGCAAAGAAAGACCTCTTCCGGCAACCTTTGTTGCCATTGGCTAACAGGCCTAAATAGCTTTTGGAAGTCCTTTATTTAAAGTCATATTTTTGAATCCCCGTATTAAACTTCCTGATTTCTTGACATGATGATCTTCCAATGTACATTGGCAATCTAGTTGGTCTGTGTATAGCATAGGCCTACTTCCTGTTCTAAGTAGGCCAATGTCAAACGTCACATGATTTTATGTCACAAGGCAAAGGCATGTGAGCTAATTTGGGCCGTGTGACATGTCTGATGTGTACAGAAGTACAGGTATATTACCCAAAAGATGTTGCCACTTTCGTGGCCAGGCCAACACCCCCCTATTCAGACCCCCCCTGAAGATGGCGTTTGTGTCATTTTAACATTGAAGCCTTCAGAGCAGGTCTGACAGCAGAATGACCCACCTTTAATCTTATTCATTACAGCTTCTGAGTGTGCCGCCGACGGAACAAGTGGCATTGTGCCGATCGCCGTAGGAGCTGCGCTAGCCGCTCTTGTTGTAATCGTTCTTATCGCTTATATCATCGGACGGCGAAAGCGTTACCAGGGCTATGAAGCATTATAAGGAGATCAGATTTTTATACGCTTGGGCCTAAAGCGCTGCGCAGATGAGCAGTTTTTGTCGCTGTGACGTCACCATGACATCACCACGACATCGTGATGATTGTGATTGGAAGGCGGTCGCTGATCGCAGGTTATGGCCACAAAAATCCCTCGCTTGCGGACCGCTTTACCGACTTAGGAGAAGCATGCCAGCGTGTCAGGTTGGCCCAAACTCCCGACAGGCAAAGCTTTACTCAACCGTCGATCAGCATCGAAGAGACACTTTTTAAATTTGATAGACAACTGGTTTATATGAAATTCCTGATTCAAATTCTGATTTCTTAAACGACTATCACCTTCTGTCAAATTGCAAATAATGTGATGAACTGAAAGTGAAATATTCTTCAGCGCTTTATCCTACGTGGGATATCACAGAAAGCTCTTGTCTGTCCGGAATTTGGAACCCTCGCAATAAAATCAAATATATTTTTGTACATTTTCCAAGAGAAAGTGACCTAACCCTGATGCAGATGTTTAGGGGTTTATACATGTACCATTCTATGTTTAATGTGTAAATACTAGATAAATGCGTGTGGTCCGGTCACCGAAATGAGAGAAAAGTTTAAGTCAGGAGCAAGCAACGACATTAATCTAAATTCTAAAGTCACAATCCAAATCATCAGGGATCATCTAAACTAATGGTCATAGACTTAGATTACCAGATATGAATTCAGCTAGGACATTTCTACCTCGCCTCTGAAATATTATTATCGAGTCAGTCTGCATCAGTGCTAGGTCATATCATATTCATAAAAGACTAAGCACGTCTCCTTAGAAAATAATGTCTTTTTTAAAGAGGGCGGTGGGCTGTTTAGTGTTTCTATGCTTCTAGATGTCCTGGTGTCCACATCTACCATCTTGAACTGCTCCGTCAACAAGAACACTTTAATTTGTGAAGTCGATAGTAAAGGTATCAGAAATTTATGGGTAAACATTCTCCCTTGTTGAGGAAGTAACTTGGGGGGGGGGGTAAATTTTTGTGTGAGTATTTTGAGAGAGATTTGTGGGGTATTGGATGATTTTGGCATGTGAAGTCTTTGCACTGTCAGATGTGTTGGGATTCACCTTTAAAAGATAACTGAATCCTGTGTTTTCATTAATCATTGCATCGAGGGTCGGCCAGCTTGGGTGACTTAAATTCTTCATGCATGCACATAGGGAGAATGCTTGTATTGTAACAAAGTGTGCTATGCATTGTTCAGCTAATAATGGGTCTTTGACTAAAGAATCGTTGCTTGTAAATATTATGACCTGATGTGACCAACTTTCATATAAAATGTGGAAAAGTTTTTTTGAGGAGGTCGCAACTATTTTTTGGATTATGGAAAAGTTATATTAAGGGTTCTTGGGAAAAGTTGTAATTTTCAATTGTAAATACATGGTATCTAAATATTTCATAGATTATTTACGCTTTTGTCTGATATGGTAAGGTGGTACAATTGTAGTTCTGGTACAATTATATAGCCTCTGTGTGCATGAATGTGTACTTTCACTCATGTCAGCTGTCTTTTCTCACTGTTTGGCTATAGGGCTTTAATTGTATCACTTTACCATATGTGTAGGACATTTCACAGCTACTTATTTTGACACTGCATACATCTCATTTCAAAAGGAACTAACCTGAATAATGATAAATTTGGGTGGTTGTTTTTGATCCACATACACACACATTCACGACATTTACATCACAAGTATTATAGATTGCGCCATCCCCATCATCCAGAACATTTTATTGGTGTAATTTTGCAAATAGCCTTCTCTACTATTCATCTGATGACAACATAAATTAGCTGTATTGGTTTCTATTCTTACATAGGTGTAAACAAAGTTTGCAATTCTCTGGCAGGTTTTCTTGCGGAAGTTCTTGGACACAAACAATTTTTTTTCAAAAGTGACTTGAAGTGATTATAATGCAAAGTAATCTTCATTGAGTATAAATCTGGAGCTGAGTGGATTTGGAAACCTGATTCCAGCTCATGTGCTTCAGACATGCTCCCTAATGAAGTATAGAGAGGAATACTGGCCAAAGGACACCACTCCGGGGTTCTGTGGTGAAACTCTCTAGGACAGCTGACCTTGTCACCGAAAAAAACAGAATGACTGTAGCTTGCATCTCAAGAATTCCAAATTGAGATGAAAAAACCATTAAGTTGTTAAATAATATTGGGTCAGACTATCCCTCACCATGTCGAATGCCTACTGTGGTACATGTGCACTGGGTTGTTTTTATTGGGTTACTCTAATACCTTTCAATTTCTAGGAAAATTAGTTTTATTTGTAGCTGGTGTCATGAATATGTTACATGTACATGTGCAGTGCATACATACATGTGCAGTGCATACATGTACATGTGCAGTACATACATCTGCAGTGCATACATGTACATGAAATACATGGTAACCCAACAAATGGTAAAATTTCCCCAAAATCTCCCCTGCCCAGTAAAAGTTTGCAACCTGCATGTTCCTATCACAAGCGATGTTGCTTTTTGTTTGTTTTTATCAACATTTGTTTGTTTTTGTTTAATGGCATTTTCCTTGTTTCATAGGGAGATCTCTTCCAGTGGTGAATGTTTGGTGGTGGTCTACAGTAATCGCATGTTCTCTTTGCTTTAGTTTTAGTCAGAATTTAGTTCACTTTCTTTCTTCTTGCAGAATCACAAACTTTTATTTCTTTTTTTTGTATTTTCACCAAAATTGGCCATTTTCAGAATTAAACATTTTTTCAACACGTTCGTAAAATGATTCCAAATATCTAGAACACTGAAACCTTTAAAAACAGTCGAAAAAAACATTTGATGAACTCAAACGCACTCATAACTGCTCTACCCAGGCCGCTTACCATGAGATCAATGGCATACAATGGCAAACTGGATACTTCACTGAGCAGAAGTGGACTACCTTGTGGGACTTTTTGCCCAAAGTCAACAAACAAACTCTGCGTTATTGCACCTTGTTAGGCGGGATATGGTCCTAAAATGTCTATCTACATTTTTGTTTCTCGACACTATTTTAAGTTTGTGCTCCTCTCTTCTTGTCGTTCCAGTCTTACAATGCTCGGCAGATAATGTGACCAGTAATATTGTCCCAATTGCTGTTGGAGCTGCCCTCGCCGCCCTGGTGGTCATAGTCCTAATCGCTTACGTCATTGGACGACGAAGAAGCAGAAGCGGCTACGAATCTGTGTAAAAAATATCTCGGGAATTCTTCAACTCAATAAAAATCACTTGGGCCCGAAATTGTTGCTTTTAGATTCTGTTTCATTGCAAGTTAATTGATATTTATTTTCAGTTTCTGTATATCTGTGTACAGTTTCTGTACATCTGTGTGCCGATTTGGTACATCTATGTACAGATTCTGTATGCTGAATGAGCAGTTTCTGTGTCTGATAAATGTCTCCAGTCGACTTGAAATGAAACAAACTTGGGAGGATCCTTTACTTATGTTGGGCATTTTCCTTTTTTAAGTTACGAATTCTATGCAAAAGGCAATATCTTTACAACGATATTCTACTGAAGGCCTCAGGTCAATCAGACCTTGAAGATAATGTCTCAAACATTGCTAAATTTTAGTTCCAACTCTACTATTCTTTCTGGAATGTCAATTGTTGTAGCCTAAATGCTCTCCCATTCGTTTTTCTTCCTGTTGGTGGATTCTTCCTATTAATCCTAATATTGGTGCCTAAAATATCTATCTGTACATAACTTCTTAAATTCAAGTGACTTTTCAGTGTTAATGCAAAGAGACATTGACAGTTTTGTTTTTGAGGACTGTTTATATTACGGAAGCAATGCAAGAAAAAGGCTGTGTAGTACCGATTAGTAAGTATTACATTATGCCCTCACCTTTCAAATTTCACTGATTAACATTCCATTAGGGATTTCTGCCACTGCTTTTAGCTGGCTATTGGCCTTTGTATCATTAACAAGTGATAGAGTTGAAGAGAGTTTTGATCTCTTGGACAGGAATATGCCGTGTCTGTTCTGCTCCCTGCACGCAATCTGCATGCTTTGGTGTTGGTTTAATGCCATCTCTTTTGCTTTCAGTGTGATAACCTTAACCCTTACCCCCTGTAGCACTTTGCCTGTTGTCCTGTATTTCAACATGGTACAGACGTTACTTACCCGAACAAATTAGGAAAATGTACAAAATCCCTAAGTTCGGTGACAATCTTTATAGAAAATATGAATGCTTGAAGCTTTCTCACTGCTAAATTTTCACTAGAATGTTTTCAACCTCCTCCTTCCAAGTCATTCAAGAGTCCATCCGAGACTTAAACCTACCAGAGATTTGCCAACCTTGTAATTCAAATAGTATTTCCATTCCTAAGTTCCTTGCCATTGTCAGATTTTGTGATAAAATTACGTATGTTGTATTTTTGACAAGTTTTGTACAAACTGTATAGGCAGGTCTAGGCGTCTGTGAAATGGAGGGTGCCCTGGTGGTTCTAGGGCCAACTGGCTAAAATTCATGAGCTACGTCAAATGAGGGGTGCCTTCCTTGGATCGGCCACTGACTGTACCTAATCAAGTTTTTGACTTGCTTGCGCTCACAATGTTGCTGTATTTGAGAAGAGAGAACAAAATTCTCTGCTGTGTTTTTAGAGTTTAGGAAGATGCAAATTCTAGTATTTACTTTAGATGAATGTAATACGTGTATAAACAAATGCTGTAAATAAAAGATTTCATTTTCAAGATGAGTACTGCAAAATATCGCATTTGCTTCAGAAATTTTAAAGTCAATGCGTCACAGTTGAAGATTTCAAACTTTAAGGTTCATGTTTGACGGAAATAAAAGGCATGGAAGATTTCATGGTTTCACGTTATGTTCAAGCTAAAAAATCATTGAAATAGGTTTAAAACATGTTCAATCAGTGTAAAAATGTACACTTTATTGTCTAAATGTTCTGATTGTATAAAATGACCTCATTGATGTTATAACGCAATTCCACATTCAGCGAAACATAATCAATGCATTGTTCAAGCTGTTAAGTTGTTTATCTCATTATCTGTTTCGAACCTATTTGATAAATAGTTGTGTCGTTTTGATGTTAAGAACGATCAGTTTGATATCGTCAGAAATCATAGGCCAAGTCAAGTGACAACTTCGTGAATCGTCTCAGAGTTGACCAAAACAGAAGCCATTGCATATTTACAAGATTTGAAAGAGTTTTATCAGCAAGTTTTGAATCTCCAACATGTGGTCTGGTTTCAAATTACTTATCCAGGAAATTAATCCAGCATCCTCACAGATCTTTCTCGTGCTGGGGATCAGCTGTTTTTGAGTGATGGGTCAACTGCCTAGTCCTGGCATTGAATATCAAAGGGATCTATCATCAAGCAGCGTGGAGTGTTTTATGAAAATGACACCTCTTATGCTATTGGCAACATTCCAAGAAAGTAGGCTATTCAAGAAACAAAAAACTAACATACATATACTTGCCCTGGGACAGAGTTCATGTTTGAACAAATGTCTGTTGTAATTAAAAGTCATATACCTATGCGTCATACTCACTCTTAATCATTCTTTATCCTGACCTTCTGTTTTTGGTCAGCAGGGCATGCGTGGATTTGATTAACCCATGAACATCCGACAGCAGTCTCTTTTGTCAATTCCTCTTAAATCTAAATTGTCAGTGCAGAGAGAAAGAGAAGTGAGCTAACTATATCGCTATCTGTTGCTGGTGCAATGGAAGCTTAGTCAAAGCTCTCATCTCCCTTCTTAAGAAATTGGTAATCGTGACTACCATGGCTAGTTGTTGTATATGAATGACATATTTCTTTGTGTCTGTACATAATTCTTAATCTTTGTGTATACTGGTATGTCTGTTTCCATTGAAGCTAAAAACAGGAGTGAAGGAGGTTACCAACCATCCCTCGGCAGGACTGAAGCCACCTCCATATCGCCTACTTCAAATTTGCCTTGTCAAACTAATACTTGCACGTGCTGGATTTGGCGTGGCTAATTATTTGGTCACTGTTTGCTCAGAAGTCTGTGATTAACATTTATAACAGCCATGTTTCATATTAATTCATAATCGTTGCCAAATGTATATTAGGTTGCTTGTGGCATTTGGCATAATTTCCTTGCAAATTCACTGCATATTTTCAGACTAATTTACATTGTGATACAAATTAACAATGTACAAAAGTTCACAGTGGGATTCGAAGAACTCGCCCTTCCTCATGTTTGTCAGTCTGTAAGTTTTGAGTTCGGGAACGAAACTCCTATTCACGAAAAAGGGCATTCCGATATTGGGTGATAGCGCACCGTAAATGAAATATTTGAACAAAATGCTATAATTCATTTGAGACTTCTAAGTCCAAAGTGTTGGAAAATACTGACGCGGCCAGATTTGGACAAAGCATGACTGAGATCAAGCCACTTAAAACCAAGTACTGACTACTTTTCCAAACCAATTAAGGGTTTTTTTGCATGCAGTGCCAATTGAGAAATTAGTATAGACTCCAATATGAGGTGAATTTGCAAGGATTGAGCTGCTAGTCTAATTCTGAAGGCAACGGACTGGTACCAAGTCTGCAATTGTTGACACAATTGGTTGAAGTACAGACAGTTTCCACAATATCCGCATGTCTGACAGTTCTCATGTGCCGTGCCTTGTATTAAGATTAGCTGCTTTTCATATCATTTCAATCACAATGTGCTTGTTGTAAAATTAGTGTGAAGATTTATAACAGAATCTGTATATAATTTAACAGAATGTTGCTTTTCAAGATTGTTGACACCTGTGGTAGTTTTCTTATGAGTGCTTGAGAAAGATTGCATTTTGTGGACAGAATGTGCTGTGCTGGTAAAAACAATTACTTTTCTGTTACATGTTGAGTTGACTATCAAAATGTTATCTGCAAGAAGACAAGTCAGCATGAACCTGACTTGTCAGGCCCTTAAAACATTTTAGAGGCAACTCCTATGGCTGGCCGTGAAAAGTTAAGTACAATTGTTTGTTTGTCTGGCTTCAAGTGACTAAAAGCAGGAGACAGCATGCATTAATGTATGTGTGTCTTGGTTCTAGTACACCTGGAATGGATCCATAAGAAATTCTGTACAGTTCAAATCATGCCGAATCTATGTGGGTAAACCTAAAATTATTTCCAGAAAACAATGAATGTTAATGATTCAGTTAAAATTTTCATTTCCTCAAATTTCGGAAAATATCTTTGCTATTCAAGAATGGAAGTTTTTTGTTATTTTTACAGAAGAATGTTTGAAAGAGATTTTGGCTGATTTGATAAATTGTAATTGTACAAATACATTTTCCGAAGATAATAAACATATAAAAATCAATCTATTTTGTTCACGTCCTTAGTGTTGTGGTCAAGTTGAAAATATTAGCATCTGGCTGGACTGGTGAGAATTGAGGGCAGTTCGAAGGCTGATGAGTTGACGAGGGTAGTCACAACCACCACATTTCATTTTGTTCATGTGGCCAACATAATGAGAGAGAAGAGACAGTCACAATCACCCAAATGAACCTGGCTGACTGTTTGCCAGCATAACAAGATAGATGAGACAGTCACAACCACCCAAATGAACCTGGCTGCTCCACTGTTTGCCAGCATAATAAGATAGATGAGACAGTCACAACCACCCAAATGAACCTGGCTGCTCCACTGTTTGCCAGCATAATAAGATGGATGAGACAGTCACAACCAGGACAGACAAGGCCTGGCTTCTCCATTGTTTGCCAGCATAATTAGATGGATGAGACAGTCACAACCAGGACAGACCAGGCCTGGCTGCTCCATTGTTTGCCAGCATAATAAGATAGATGAGACAGTCACAACCAGGACAGACCAGGTCTGGCTGCTCCACTGTTTGCCAGCATAATAAGATAGATGAGACAGTCACAACCAGGACAGACCGGGTCTGGCTGGTTCACTGTTTGCCAGCATAATAAGATAGATGAGACAGTCACAACCAGGACAGACCAGGTCTGGCTGCTCCATTGTTTGCCAGCATAATAAGATAGATGAGACAGTCACAACCAGGACAGACCGGGTCTGGCTGGTTCACTGTTTGCCAGCATAATTAGATGGATGAGACAGTCACAACCAGGACAGACCGGGTCTGGCTGGTTCACTGTTTGCCAGCATAATTAGATGGATGAGACAGTCACAACCAGGACAGACCAGGTCTGGCTGCTCCACTGTTTGCCAGCATAATTAGATGGATGAGACAGTCACAATCACCCAAATGAACCTGGCTGACTGTTTGCCAGCATAACAAGATAGATGAGACAGTCACAACCACCCAAATGAACCTGGCTGCTCCACTGTTTGCCAGCATAATTAGATGGATGAGACAGTCACAACCAGGACAGACCGGGTCTGGCTGGTTCACTGTTTGCCAGCATAATTAGATGGATGAGACAGTCACAACCAGGACAGACCGGGTCTGGCTGGTTCACTGTTTGCCAGCATAATTAGATGGATGAGACAGTCACAACCAGGACAGACCAGGTCTGGCTGCTCCACTGTTTGCCAGCATAATAAGATAGATGAGACAGTCACAACCAGGACAGACCAGGCCTGGCTTCTCCACTGTTTGCCAGCATAATTAGATGGATGAGACAGTCACAACCAGGACAGATCAGGCCTGGCTACTCCTCTGTTTGCCAGCATAATAAGATAGATGAGACAGTCACAACCACCCAAATGAACCTGGCTGCGCCACTGTTTGCCAGCATAATAAGATAGATGAGACGGTCACAACCACCCAAATAAACCTGGCTTCTCCATTGTTTGCCAGCATAATAAGATAGATGAGACAGTCACAACCAGGACAGACAAGGCCTGGCTTCTCCATTGTTTGCCAGCATAATTAGATGGATGAGACAGTCACAACCAGGACAGACAAGGCCTGGCTGCTCCACTGTTTGCCAGCATAATTAGATGGATGAGACAGTCACAACCAGGACAGACAAGGCCTGGCTGGTTCACAATGGTGACAGAGATGAGACATTAAGACCGAATCGGACCTGGCTGCTGTACCACCGTATTACCAACTCGGTGAGATAGATAAGACAGCAGCAAGCAGACTGAATCGGGCCTGGCTGCACTAAGACCATATTGCCAACATGATGACAGAAACGAGACTGTCACAATCACCCAGGCGAGCCTGGCTTCACCACTGTTTTCAAACGGGAGAGTCGCAACCAGATCAGACTGAGGACATTGTTGCAATCAGTCACATGTGATTCAAGGACAGTCACACCCAACCATAGGCAGTAGATAATTCCCAGGCCAACCACCCATGTTTTGCAACCTTGTCGGCCGTTTCCCCTGCCCGACGCCAGGGAATTAGCCCCCCACCTCTGCATTGGACCCTACGTTGTTCCTTCTTGATGGCCTGCCAGTAACAAGCCGCAGCCAGGGTCACAATCAGTCAGAGCTTGTTTGAGAGGATCAGTTTAACTTCTATATCAATATCATGTTAGTTCCATCTGGAGGGGTGCGATGGTCAGAAATGAATAAAACAAAGTCAGTGTTCAAAGCAAAATATGTACATTTTGAGTTTTGCCTCAACAACATGTTTTAAACAGATTTGTCATATGAATGAAGCTATTAAAGGGACACCATAAGCAGAGCCAAGGAGGTCAGATCAAGTTACACAAACCCACCAATAGGGGTCTCTTCTATCTCAAGAGTACAATGTACATCAAAACTATTGACACTTGCATGAGGATATAATGATAGCTAATCAGACACAACCCAGGCCCCTAAATATGCTTACTACCAGTCAGCTAAAGAGACTACCAACTTGACCACCTAGTTCCTGCCTATAGAACCCCTTTAAGACCTGCCTTCACAGTCCCACTGACTGTTCTAATCACTTTAAACATCTGTTATGTATGATGTTAAACAGTGTTTGTAATGTCCCAGTAGGAGTGAATTCTGCAGATATCCTGTGGAGTTCCAGTGGTATTTAATGAATTTCAGTGGACCACTCACTGGAACACCACTGGGTTTCAAAGTTCCACTTGACCCCTCTCGTTGAATAACACTGCATAGAACTGCATAAGTTTGTGTGGGGTTCCAGTCAAATAAACCCAGTGGTGTTTAAATCAGCGGTGTTCAGGAAGAAGCCAGTGGTGTTCCCCTGGTATACTGGGTATAATGCTTATGAACAGATATCTTAATCATACAACAACTAACGTCAGCACATTAAGGCAGCACATCATTGAACGAAGCAAGTTTTACTCCAGTGATGGTGAGGCTGTGGAGACAGGCATTGAAAGACCAGGGATGATCCCTGACAGTGAGTACATTATACACACATGCTATTTGGAAACAATCAAACTCAAATGTGAGATCCACTTGAACTCTTTCGGTGTTTAGCTAGCTCGACTTAGGGTGTCCCAAAAAACAGTCAACTGCTTGACTCCATTCGAAACCTCTTCGCCAGTGGGAAGAATTCCAAATCCAAGGCTGCAGCACCTGTATTCAAGCAACTATGAACAAGCTGCATGACTTGACAATGGTTTGCAAATGAGCTGTCACACTTGTGTGTTATAGTGACCGCAAGGATTTCTGCAAGAATACTGCAACATGTTTGGGACACCCTGTATAGAGATAAACCTCAGGAGCAAAAACAAATGGGAAAAACTTCTAAGTGAAGAATGCCGCAACCACGGGAATTAGGTTTATACTCAACTAGTGTGTAAATTAATGATGATGAGTATTATTTCCTTCAAAAATAAATACCTAAAACTGTGCACAAAAATGCTAATCTCAAACAGAGGTAGTCTGTAAAACGTTCTTGTTCGAATTCATAATTCTATTGAAATCCAATCCATCAATAAATGAAAACAACATTGGCATTGGGTTATGCCAGATTTAAAAATCATTGCCCGATTGTGAACACTTCACACCTCGAAAAGACAGATTTATACTTTATTTTCTAGATTCATGATCACAAAACATTGCACATTTATGTCAACTTTATAAACACTAAAGCTTACTCCACCATTTTGAATTTTGCTGACGAAGCACTTTTACGACTAATTCTACTCAGCAGAGGTCCGTTCACAATTCCTTGAATGCGGCCCAAAGGAATCCAACTGGCTGGCAAACATGGGTGACTAAATTGAGAGGAATAGAGCATTTCGTTCGTCAGACTCCTTTCATCAGTCAACAAAACCGAATTGCCCGATTTGCCAATAATACAGGCTGTTTTCTTAGGACAAGGCAGCATCGCATTATCAGCTAAATACCAAGCCTTTCATTTCATTACTGTACGAATAGGACTTCAGCCATTAGTTTGTCTATTATCAATCTCAATAGAGTCTCTACACCATAAATCTCCACTCAGTTTTAAACTCAACCAAAAGACACCTCTACATATCGCTGTAACAATTTTTTTCTATCAATACTCCGGTAATATATAGTTTTTATTATTTTCCATAATTCTAAAAGAAATTTGCCTTTCATGCTCAAAATCTGATGTAACCATGCTTACACTGTAATTTTGTACATTTTTAAATGCAAGCTGAAAGACTGAAGCCCATCGAACATGGGAAGAGTTCCAACCTTTGAGCATCGGTGAGCCGGCAAATTTGTAGTCCTGCCTATAGGCCCCCTTTAATAGGCAAATGATTCGGTACCAATCTGTGGCAAAAAGTTGGAAGTCTTCCCACATGTATTATGTTTCCTCCATCAAAGTTACAAAGAATTATATTATCCAAGTTATAGAGCACATCTTATGTCACAACAATAGACTTGGTTTCACCATTCAAAACATTTGAAAGCTCAAAGCTGTCCAATCAGGGTATATTCTAATGAGTTGGACTGGAACAACCAATCATGCGACACGTTCTCATTAACATATTGGCACAACCAATCAGAGCTTCACAATTTGGCCAATTAGGGCACTTATAACATCATTCGAACAGTGTTGCTGTTATGCCAAGGGTATTTCAGATCAGCAGATTACATGGTATAAAAAGTTTACTGTGTAATTAACAAATACAAGGCTACCGTTAGAGTAAAACTACATCTTAACTGCATTTTGGCAATGACTTTCAGCAGAGAAAAGCCTTCCATTTCAAATCCTTAGAGCATCCAAGAATGATGCCTGAAGTATTTTCTGTAAAATGCTCAATCTTTCTGGTGGATTAAGAGTTCAAGAAGGCTTTCCAAACTGGCTCAGTTTCTGACACAGAGGTCCATTATCCGTTTAGTCAACCCTTGTGTAGGACTGAAGACATTAGATGACATTCGAGGTATTATAATTGGAAATTCCTACAACAGCCATGCAACAAACCCACAAGCCAGATCATGCTATCACTTGGTCTGTCTGCTTCAAAAAGTTCTTATACCTTTCTCAACAAAAAAGCATTACCAAGGAATGAACACATGCATCTCCTGATGGATCAAGCTTTGTATCGCACCTTTATAGCTCCACTGATAATCAATGCTAAAACACAGCCCAACGCAAACAATCCTAAAATGAGGGACATTTTAACCCTTTAAGATGAGTACAGAGAACTGCACAAAATTCAAAGGCTTAAAACCTGTGCATTTTCACAAAATTTCACTTTCGATGTCTATAATGCTACATCTACATTGTCAATTGTAACAACACTAATTGCTAAAAGGTGGCGATGTTGAACATCTTGACATTGATTACTATTGTTACTATGGTTACCAGTAAACATTGTACAGCGCAGCTTCAAACGCGTCTGCTTTGAAAATGAACACATTTTTTTCACGAAATGTTGATAAACATTAACATCAGAAGCATTTCAGGCTCCAAAGGCTTAATTCTACAAGCAAACTTCATTTTTAACCCTGCTTCTTTATAGTTGTCAGGGGGGTACCTAATTTAGGCTAACTTGGCCCTCCATCAAGTGCCATAGGAGCTGGCATCATCTACTACCACTCTGCAACATAGGGAGCGTACAGTCCCAAGGTGTCGTCAGAAATCTCACGGTCAAACAACTACAACTGATGACAAGACATGTTACAATGTTCTTTAATCTCCCCTTCCCCAATGATACAACCCAAACTCATTGAAATTCAGGCTTACATGTACACATCCAGCTTACAAAAAGACACAAAACCATGCCGTGTCAAAATGAAATTCTGTACAAAATCTTCCAACATATCAACATGACCACCAGAAACTATCTCAAACCAAAACTTGCATAGTGTACAAAAATTTATCAGATTCTATTTTTAAAGAAGGGACTGGAGGTTACTGATGCCAAGGCATCCCTTTATCAAATACAGAGTTCCTGTGCTAAGATGACGCTTCTCGGATGCATCAAAGAATGTACACAAACATTCCGATGGTCATCAGCAATACCCCGGCCACCTCCGCTGAAACCTCAGGCAGAGTTGAGAAATTCGTCGCTGTTCATCGCGTCAATGGGTACAGTTTTACGCAGAAGAAAATTGAAACATCGAGAGTAAATGGCACAAACAAGCCCTTGCACAGATACCAAGTGATGTCCCCACCCCTGCCTGGGATTCCACAAAATCTTCCCTAAAAATCAAAGTGCCACATTCGGCAACAGCACACATGAATGAAGCCTACGAGGGACTCTAAAAGAATCGCAAGCTTACCATACCAGTTGGTCAGGAACAAACCTACATTTGATTGACATTTGATCATTGATTCACAATCGATTAAATTAGGGCGATTTTTCAAAAATCTCACAAGCAAACTGATGACATCGACCAATCAGGAAGCTTGCTCAAGCCAGCGAAGGAACTTTCTGATGTGTTGCGAACATGCAGTGTTATCCAATCAGATTGGCGCTATGATATCCAATCAAATTGGAGCTACGATGTCCGTCAGCATATGCAGCCGCCCTCCTGTTCCACTTGATCAGGCGTCGGTTCTTTTGGTTTTAGTTCGATTTCTGAGGAGAAAAAGTTAAGGAAAGCTAGGAAGAGAAATGTAAGAATTAGTAGGACATGTATCATGGAGGTCTTTGGTCTTGTATCATCACCTGATTGGCAAGGTTGTTTTTCAATACTCTGTAAATACACCAACTTTACTGCAACATGATGGTTTTGGCCACCGAGATGGTTTTGGCCACCGAAGTGCAAAACAGTTATAATTCTACGACTATGGACGAATAGCTAAATCCTCAATGGTTAAGTCATATTATCATATTCCGACATTCCTTGGATTTTGTGGTCTGTGCCAAAAGTTTACTTACCAATACCAACAAAAGGGCTCGAAGGACGAGGCCGTGACTGCCTCTCCCCTACATGATGGCCATGCCCTCAGTCGGGAACAGAGTTACAGACAACTCCTCTCCATCCATCATCAACTTCTTCTTCATCAAAGCATGATTGAAGGTATTTGGGCCACAGGAAGGAATTCAGCCACAGGGCGGGATTCTGTGACAAAGGAAATGTATCATACCTCTTTGATGGCTCTCGATCCAAGGGGGCTAATAGGCCATTCTGCTGATCAGTCATTTGTGCCAATTCAAATGTATGGTCTCTGGGACAAAGCACCTCAGTTGTACACCAGATTCACACGGGAATTGAGCTTTCTAAGCTAAAGATTTCTGTTTAAAAACGCAAACAGAAAACACAAAATCAAAAGCCAAAAGTAATCAGAAATAAAAAGACAACATCTAATGTATAAAACCTATTTATTCATATTTTCCTCAACTAACGCTCAGCGTCCGTCCGTGTTATGACGAACTCCGCTATTTTAATATGATACAGCAAGTGGATAGATTATTAAACTTTGGGTGTAATCACAGTGCCCTGCGGTCAGATCATGGTTAGATTAACAAAATAAATAGCCCCCATACTCAAATTTACAATTACAATGGCCCATTTGTATGGTATTTTCACTTGATGCACACTCCAAAAGACATACGGTCAGTCTGTCGTTTTTCGTCTCACATTTTATGAAAGAACCAATCAGTATACTTACATCATTATAAATCAATTTTTTACAGCATTTACTTTTTCACCTAAAAGTCTGTTGTACCATCACCCCTGAACAGAATCCCCTCGACATTTCAGAAGACTCACCATATCCAGCAGTTTTATGTTCTCCATGACTAGATCCCCGCTGACCGCAGGACAAATTCTGTACAATTTTATACAGTGCGTCTTCACAACAAGCAGGTTTGAAAGCACACATACATGTAATACTGAATACATGAACAAAAGAATCATAAGATTTACAGAGCAATTGACGTTACCTTGGTCTTGAACATGATGACCAGTTTTCGGACCAACAGCTGTAGGCCCTTGAGATGAAATCTGAAGACCTTAATCGCCAGATCAACATCTGATGACCCAAAAGTTCACATCAGCATCTCAACACCCATCATAGGCTTTTTCTCTTTTGAAGGAGGAGTGGCTCTGCTCTAGATATCCAAGACAGGCGATATAGACATTCTACATTTGCTGTGCATATTTTGAATCCATATCAGTAGTGCCCTTTATGTTATCTTAAAACAGTCTTTTAGTTTTCCTTCAAAACATCCAGGCTATTTCGGGTTAGTATAAATTAACAGCATATAATATCAAATAATAATTTACACAATATGAGAGAAGCAAAATCTGTTTTCATGCATGTTATCAGAAACAGATAACAAGCTCTGTTTCTGAAGCTTGCTATCAGTTTCTGATATTATCTACACTACAACGTTCACGACTTCAGAACAACTGAAAGTTTATTTCATGATGCATGGCATTTTGAAGCAGGCTCACTATAATCTGTCACAGTCAACCACAATTATATAACATAATAAAATGCACTGCAGATATATTCGACGTGCAATGTTTTCAAGTCATACTTCTGTATTTTCTATTTGATTCTCAAAACTTAAATAGCTTAGTGTGAAAATATGCACACAACGATGAAATCGACAGGATCAAACACAGTTCGTCACAAGTGATTGTCATGTCATGACAATATGAATACCGAGGGTATTCAAAATATAGCACTGGCACTGACTAAAGTTGGCCATGCCTGTTAAACAGGGGTCAAGGGGTAGCAGTCCCCGACACCGTGTGCCACAGACCACCAGTAAACATTTTGGTGCTAGGCTATTGCAGTGATGAACGGACTATTTGCTTGTGTGCACAACAGTTTCACTGTGGACAAACCGATATGATAAATTCTCACATATTGCTGGACGGGGCTAATCCACTTATAGGTACTGTACTCCAGGGGGGGTTGTCCACAGTGAAGATATACCACAAGTTCGACCCAACCAAGGCAAACTAGTGAAAGATATACAGGATGAATAGAAAACAGTTGCACTCTTCAACACAAATCCACTAACAGAACATCTTCAACCAACAATCACTTCCATTAGCAGTCTAAAACAGATAAAGGCCTAACTACAGAATAGCCGGGACAGTAGTAGGGCCAAACTACAGAATAGCGCTCCCAGTAGTAGCTCTGTACATTATGTACACTCTGTCCCTCTGTACATTATGTACACATTCCTATCATTTAGGACAGAGTGTCCCGGGTATTCTGCAGTTGCTCCCAGATAAATGCTAAAGAGACAGTACATGGGCAGGCTACACTGACATCATATTCTAAAGTCGGCCCGATACTAGTATCGGCTGGGTTTCGGCAGCTATAAGTGGAGTGGAGTATACCTGGTGAAGGCCTTGGTACCTCTGCGACAGCATGCTTTTAGCGAGCGCTCCGGACTACAGATGACCCACTGCTATGTTTTTGGGAACTGAACCACAATCTAAGTCACCGTCTCTCATTAGAATCCAAGTTACAGTTGGACAAGCTGTGAGAGCTATATTATAAGGTAAGACAAGTGTCAAAAGAGTGATAGCTCTTGTCCTCGTGATCCTCTTATAATCACTTCTTCTTTTGGTTGATAAGTGTTTTACAGCATCAAATTATTGTTTCATAATATCAAGCTATTGTTGGATTAGTCATGGAATTGGACAGAACTATACTTTCATATTTTTTTGAACTCAACCTCTGCCTTCGCATACTGCATGCTGATTGGATGGAATCCATACAGGTCAAGGTTCACCTGTTTTGCATAATGAATACATAAATACAATAATATGACCTTTGAATAATGACGATTGTAAAGCTATTGATAACTTATCAATCAATGCCTTATCAACTTATCAATGACTGTAAAACTGGTCAGGAGCTGTCACAACGACAGGCATTGTAAATGCATCATGCATTTCCCAACACTTGATGTCTCTCTGTGTTATAAGTGGCTGTTGATATTTCTACCAACGTCACTAATTCTGATATATCTAAAGTCAAAACCGCCCCTGACCAATACTACTGCATTCATGACAACAAAATGACCAGCCATATTTAAGTAATGATCGGATCTTGTTAGCAAGAGCATCCCGATGGTTGAGTCGGCTGTTCGCTGGGCGTGTCCTTGAGTTTCACCTCGATCACTGGAAGGCAAGAGTCAAGGAAAACAACAGACAGGAATACGGCACATGCAAACAGAAGGGAAAAAACGAGGACGGAATTATGGCATGGACGGTAAGAAGCTTGGAGGGGACCGAGAGCTGTACCAACTGACAACTGAGTTCTTTCTTAGTTGGGCTTTGCAGGAAGCTAGTGGTATTGCAGAACAATTCCAGGTTTTATACCAAGTTATATAGAGTTTTTTTCATGGCCAGCCACGTGGAAAGGCAGAACAAAGATTTGTCATCCCCGACTTCACTTCCTTTTTTCTGTCACTCCAACATGGCAGGAAATGACGTCACAATTTTGGACAGAATCGCATTACAACAGAAATATTCCATGTATGTTGGGAGATATACCAGGTAATTCATTTTTTGAATAGGTTAGCACTAGGCTTCATTGGTACATCACAGGAATGATGGGGGCGAGACCAGATGGAACATTCGTACTCCCCCCGAGATGGCTGGTTCTGGTCAGAGCAGAATACATAACTATCATTCCACCTCTTGACCATGGCAACCTCCCGATCAATACAGTGCCTGACGGTTTATTTGGATAACGGGATAGACGGGCAATAGTACATCACTGTTGTAAACAGTCCGAGTCTAATCAGAGGGCATATTTTCGAGAATTTTGTTTTTAATTGAAAATTGAAAAGTTCGTCAAAGCCCCCCCTCAGGTATCATGTCTTGTTGTCCTTGAGGCACTCTCTAGAACTCATGTTAGCCATAAAATGCAAAAGTCACCGAAAATGTACAAAGAAAATAGTTGACACTGGCAACATGGGGGTGCCACAAACTCAGGCAAAGCAGTTAAAGCAAATGATAAGCGCAATACTGAATGATCATGCAGCCTATGTAGAAATAAACACATGAATAAAAAAACGAAACACATGAATGATAGGTCAAGGTCATGCAAAATAAGGATGCGTACAGCATGTACAGGAAACATACAATATACATACAGTCAAGAAGAAATAAAGACCAGTCTTTTATTAAATCTTGGTACAGTGTTTATCTATAAGGAAATTGACAACGTTTTCTACAATTCACTTTGGTCTGAGGTTGACCCGACATGAAGACACTATCATACAACACGCTCGGTGTTCTGTGACACTACTGAGTGAAACAGCCACTGACACAACAACACACAACTTAGACCGTGCTCTTCAGTGGAATACTGGCCAACGGACACGGTCTCCCTGACCATAAAGCTCTGAGGCACTGTGATGGACGTTTCTAGGACAGCTCCATTATCGGAAACAGACTGTCTGTCAAGCATCTAAAACTTTTAAACAATTCTGAATGCAGAACAATCATCATCAATCATGAGTTCTGTGACAGACACTTTTGCTTGAATATGAATAGGTCTAATCTGCAGCATGTGTACATGGTTCTTCGTTGTCTTCAAACTGCATAGTGTAAGATGATCTACCACCAGATTCAGGACTAAACCAGATGTGACAACAGAGATGAATACCATGTACACAATCAATGGCTACAGTAACAGCAGGTCAATCTCTGTGTTGATTTCCACATTTTTAACAAGAATAAATCATAGGCCTCCAAAATTTGCAGCCTGTTCTAAGCATAAAATACAATGCATCTTTTTCCATCCTGATACTAAAAAGGTATCCGAGCTGAAAAGAAAATTTGATTATCCTAACCCTCTTGTTTGGCTGAAAATTAAATCAATTGTCACGATGGCATTGAATCGTTCCAAATCTGAAACCAAAATATCATGAAATATCTGACACAACATGGCCGCATGAAAGATCAGTACAGGGCCACAAATTTTCAACTCGAAAAACTTTCCTGAAATATAAACAATTTTAAAAAGAGTCAACACTTTTTAACTGCTTTGTCTGAATATGTGTGACCCTTGGCGAAATGCCTCTAATCATATTCCAGGATCCCAGTGGGACCAATGTAACTCACTGTTTTCGCGACCTACCAGCACCAAAGCGAAAAGATGCCAACTTGCAAATGAGCGGTTCAAAATTTGCAACAGCCCATTCTTTACTAAGCTCCGGAAGTGACAAACCCATCACCGAATTGCAGAGGTAGCAAGCAATTGGCATTGGGAGTTAAAACGGAGAGAGTTGGTGTTTGTATTTGACAGTGTGGAGAAGGATGGGGCTGGCTTCAGAGACCGTGCTGATTCTTATAATGAATAGAAGTATTTGTAAAAGGATACTGTTATTATCTCCCTTCTTGCCTTGGTCAGTTTGTTCCATTCCTGGCAGCGCTGCCGCCACACGTCTGAACAACTGAAATCGAAAAGGAGGCAATTTTGGTTGTCGATTACCATGAAGCCAATGATTAGCTGACGACAGTGAGCCCAATGAGCCAGGCGTGAGCAAAGCAGCATTGAAGGTCATCGTGTCGCTGCACAGTTTCAATTTCGTCAATCGGCAGAACTAAATGAAGGTGACAATCTCGAAATTATTTTTCCAGTTGGAATGCTACAGAGCGGTTTTTGTTTTAACTGTCACCCCATGTCAGTCTTTCTTTGAATTATCAGTAAGCAATCAAGCTGCAATGGGAAAGGCACAAAATCACAGACAATCTATCTTGAGACGCGTATTTAGCATGGAGCCATTGCGATAACTTGTACTCATAGCGACACGAGTACATTCATTTATGATTAGAAACCATTTCTTACTTGTTTTACATTGTATCCAGCTTTTGCACTCGTTTCGATAAACATAACATTGAGTTCTTTGGCCTTTCGTTCACCTTCTTCTGTTGATACTTGTCTGAAAGAAAAAAAGATTTGGTCAATAACGTACTGAGACCAAGAGAAGTGCACAGCAATACCAGGTATGTGACGTGACGTTGCTAAAAAACTTTCCCATCAAATGTCGATAAGAAATGAAATCGCTTTCTTTACATCGTAAACTTGTCAGCCACATTGGCCAATGACCCCCCCAAAAAGGACAGCCTTTTCCCATCAAATGTCGATTAGAAATGAAATCTCTTTCTTTACATCGTAAACTTGTCAGCCACATTGGCCAATGACCCCCCCCCCCAATAAGGACAGCCTTTTGAATGGCAATGGGGTGATGGGAGCTGTTACCTTTTATCCGATAAATCTGTTTTATTTCCTACTAGCATTATGATTACATCACTTCCCCGTTCAGTTCGTACGTCATCTATCCATTTTGATGTCTGTTGGAAAGAATTGGCATCTGAAATCAAAGCGAAAACATATTAGAATCAACTGAAATAATACGAAGAGATACGGCAAATATGCAGCCATCCTACTTGCAGTAACTCAAATGTGGATTAACAGGATTTCAAGAACACAAAACTTGCTCAAAGCACTCCTGAGTCTACCAGTAGGCCTTCGTTTTAAAACATTCTGGGGCTCCTATCTTAGAGCCACATTGGCCTTAGGTACTGGGAAATGTGACAGAGACTATCAGACAGGGTACGAAGCCCATATTGGAAGGCACCAATTGCCCTGGCAGTGGTGGCCTTGGGTTAATTTGAGCCCTGTTTTAGTCCAAGTCGAGCTACTCACTTGTTATGTCATAGACTACTACGGCCACTGACGAATCTCGGATGTAGCTAGGAATTAAACTGCGGAATCTTTCTTGGCCTGCCGTGTCCCATAATTGTAGTCGGATCTGAAACAAGACAGGAATATGTAATATGCAACAGACGAGGAACGACAACCTTGTGTCAACCAGCAGTGAAAAACATCTATACAAATTGATTCTGAAGATTCTCGCTTCACCACTACTTGTCCATATTCAATCAAGAGACCTCTACAGATGTATGAACCTCGGGCATTTCGACGCCATGGCAACCTTAACGGTATAGCCAGGTAAGTTATCGGCCAATGAAATTAGTGCGACACTGTCAAGATACTAATTCTGCCACTGGTTTATTGGTTCTTATCAATATCATATTCATACGCCAGGTCTGGGATGGGACAAGAACATACAATGATTGTCATCACTAAGTTGTTTATTGGTAAGAGCCCTTTGGTTGAGGAAGCTATCGCGCAAGTTGGTATAAAAGCTAAGCTCGTCCCGTCACCAGTTTAACGCACACCATGAAATATCATCCCGCTCTATAGTACATCAACCAAGCATTTCAACGACGGGAGAAATGACGCAAAATATCTGCAGGGTTCCCTGAAATATTCTACTCTAACATATGATGAAATATTGATGTAAGAAGATTAACCGCGGCCGCAAGCGTCCAGGGGACAGAATACTCAATGTTTCACAAGACTCAGCAACACACAAGCTGAGAATCTAATCTAGAGTATGGTCACCTCCAGCCAAATGTGGACTTGTCAACACAAACTAACCCTAAGAATGCTACAGACACAAGTCTGTTAATAATGATTTCAAACCCAAATTCATTTTAGAGTAGAAGAGTTCCCGATGTCAAGTTTTTACACATGAAATATGAGCAACTGTACGCCAATTTTGCAAACAAATGTATTCTTGATCATTTTCTGTTTTCCCCTAAGTTGGATGGAATAAAAGTTATACTGTGCCGTCCTTTCTCAAATGGTTTTCTTATGAGGAATAGTGAAAATCCATTCTACTAGCATTCGAAAGGGTCCATGCCACAACAAAAGCAGTGCTACGAGGGGTATACTATACTGTAAACCCCTTTTCTTTGGACAAAGTCAAAGTAACCATCATCTTTGACACAAAACTTGATGAAAACCTCTTGTCCAATATCGGAATGGCCCTTGCCCTTCAGAAACACAAGTGTTACTAACTTTATATTTTTTTTAAAATCTGATCCTGTTTCAAAATGTCAACCCTCTTTCGTCACCCTCTTCTTTCTCCAAAAGCAGTCCCTTGTAGCAAAGAGGTTTTTAAGGGATTTACAGTATAACTTTTATTCCCCTCCTGGGTAAAACCTCTAGTCGCCAAGGGAACATGGTCATGTGAAAACTCCTCACTGTACCACATGCCCTCTCAAGATGCCTCTTGAGACGGGTATTTTTTTTTCAGTCTGCGTAACAGGCAAACTTTCTGTGCGTTTGGGAAAACATTTGTCTGAAATCTAAAAGATACATACAGATGATAATCAGGACATGGACACCCCCAGGTCAGATCAGATGGTTCCAAATTCCGACTAAGAAACCATGACAACCGGATGTTGGTCTTAGTAACAGCAGCCGATGACTCAGGAAATGCATAAGGCGACTAAGGCATTAGTCACACTTACAATGTATTACTTTTCACTCAGAGTCAGACTGAAGGAGACTGCAGAAGGAATCGTGAACCCACAGCCCAGGATAGCATACCTAACCAATAGCAAAACACACTGAAGGGATTTTTTCCAAATCTAGGTTGCCAATGCAATCTCAAGTAAGGCAAAAGGCTCAGAGTCAGAGTCAGCAAAGGGGACGTCAACGACTGCTGCCCTGTTCCGCATAGGATTAGGAAGGGCCAACATGGTCGAGATGACCAACACGTCATTCTGGCCGACAAAATATCCACTTGCAGTAAAGTTCTTTTTCAGCTAAAATCAATGAGAAGCCATAAACTACTCAGTTTGTAGTAAGAATACACCAAGGTCTTTCCAACTGGGTGCACCAACATACCATGCCCCTCAGTGGCTAATCCTTCCAAGAGCTGAACGGAGACCATGTAAGCTCAAACCATTCAATTACTGATTCCAATTCAGTCCGAGGCAATCATGAGAAAGAGACAAGCATGCGAACGCTAACGACCACAGCCGAATAGTACAGTACCCAGAGAATATTGCGATATGTATGCTTGTCAGTCAATGGTCATCAACGTCAGACAGATCAGATGTCTCAAGACTAGCAACGAAACGAAACGTTGCATACATGGTATGATGGTCAACCTTTCTTTCTTCATTTTTGGGCTGACCATAGGCATCACCATTTTGGAGAGAAATTGAAATCCTAAACCAATTAGAACTCTTTTAAAATGAAGTGAATACTATAAATTTCAAGGGTGAGAGTCTGACGTTCGTTTTTTTTAGATTTCGTCAAAACACCATCATCGAGATAGGTTCAACGCTGAACTGTCTCGCAGAAAAGCAACAGTGAACCAATAGAAAGACACCGAAAGCCAGATTAAATCGTTGACATGCATGTCGCTCCCCGACCTCCCACAGAAATGAAGAGCGTTCGGATCAATACAGCAGACTAGCTGTTGCCCACAGCCAGACAGTGTGAGCAGAATCCACCAGCCCCTAGCTACAGCAGATGTACCAACACTAACGTTATATCAAAGCGCTAGTATCCCACTTGTTGGTCACCGAACGCTGCCAGTGTCAGAACAACTGCTGTATGTCCATGTGGCTTAGAGCAGACAGTCAGGTAGTCGCTGTACATTGTCGTGTTAAAAGCTCGGGCTGATGTCAGGTTTATCTTTCAGATCGCAATTAAATATTCATAGTGTCTCCAAGCAACCATCAGTTCAAGATTTAGTCAATTCGATCGAGTAGAGTCTCTAGGGGTTATCTCAGTCACATATGATGCACGGAAGTTGATGGCCAGCATGAAATTGGTCACGCTTTCATTGTGAAAGGATCTGAGGATAGTTGGAGAAATCTTGTCTGCCCAGCAGCTCAGTTTCTTGGGGCTCTGGATTGATTTCATCATCTCGAGCAATGATTTTCCAAACAACTCTTTCAGCAGAGAAGGCATCCTTCCTGTCTGACAAAGTCCCCAACTGGATTGACTTTAAAACACTGTCACGGCGGCACATCACATTCAGTGGATCACAGGTTTTATCTTTTATGTAGCTTGATGATCATACTTACTGTTCTATCTTCTAGGTACATTGTTTTTGAGAGAAAATCTATTCCAATTGTGGCCTGAAATGAGACAAGAAAGAAAACACATGAATGGCTAATGGCCACAGAACCAGTTAGATTTGAGCCCTGAAAACACAGGAGCCCCTCTTTGGCCTGTGCATTTCAACAGACTACCATGACAATGAATATAATCTTAATTTGTCTGAGTAAACAACCAACCACTGAGAATGGACCTGTAACCTAATCAGCAAACCATAAGAGACAATTCCCCACAGACTATTAGCCGCAACACGGAAGTCTTACATGTCTTAACAAACGTCTTACCGCTAATATCAACGAACCCGAGCAAATTCGACCCAAATAGTAATTACATGGAGTTAAGTCACTGAAGGCCGGGAGAGGGGTAATACATGATAAAATACCTTCTTTTTAAATCAAAACTAAGCCTGAGCCATGACCAAGGGGATAACCCCAGCACTACGAGTTCAAGATGAACACAGCATCCTGATTCTACTACCCAAACCTGCACCATACATGTACTTTATGGGTGGCCCTGGCAACACTTCTTGTGAGAACAATAACAACATTTTTTGTACCAAGAAACAAGGCTCCTCCTGGTAGCGCTCCACTCCTCATACCTATCCACCCTCCTCGACAGAGCCCAGACTACTTTCGCCTGACAGAGCCACATTTCCATCCAGACCATAACAGAATAAATCATTGATGAAGTGGCTGAATAAGAGACAGCTGGCTCTACAGTGCAACAAGCTCAATCAAGCTGACACTGGTTGCTGATGAGGCCAGAGGTGGTGACATGTTAGTGTCGCACGATCTGCACACAGAACAGGATGGGACACAAGACAGTTGTTCAATCACGTCAATACTCTGTCCAGTCGACATGGCAGTGTGGCAGGTTCATTACTAAAAGCACCACAATCTTGAAGTACATGCAGATGTATGCACACACACTGTTATCAAGGATTCAGGGATCGAAATTCACTCGGGCAAATGAGGATGAATGTTATGCCCCCTCTCTTTCAAGTCTTCGCCTTGGAACTTCTTCCTTCAAACAAATTTTGAGACGTTATGATTCAAACTCCCAGTCTCATAACGTTTGCATACCCAACAGTGCTGAGCAGACCAACACATACTGAACACAGCAAAGAGCTGGAATTCATTGATCACTCATCCCAAAACATGCACTCCAACCGTATCGAGCATGCTCAACGATCAAATCCCCAGTAAATTACATGTACGACAAACATCGCATCCAGACATTTCCAGACCACCGAACCATCTCTCGCCAAAACCCACCAAAGTGTCGCTCTTTAAGTTAATGAACATACGCCGCCGATCTATTTCCATAGCAACACCACAGCGATTTGGCAACGAGATCTGGCGATTATTGTACAATCCCAGGAGTAACTATCGGATCACTTCAATAGCCATTATGCATGCGATTTGCCGCCAATAAAAACAGATATTTTTGCTGACAAATTGATGGATGAATACACGGAATGGATACTCAGTGAGCATCATCACCTACCGGGAGAAAAATTCTGCATCCCAACGTTTTTTCGTTTATGATGATGATTGGATGTAGCACTCACATGTTTTATTCATTTTATTTTAGCTTGAACATAACATGAACAAAATTATGAACTGTCTGGTGATGCTAACGCCAGTCTAGTCACTAGTGGGTAAACACAACGAAGATTACGAAGACCAAACTGTTACAAACCATACGCCTCAAGTACATGTACATGAAGTAGGAAAATTGGCAATTATGCAAGATTCGTCTTTTACAGACGCATTACTCACCTGATATGTGTTGTCAAAGCTGTCGTACATGAACCTTGTGATAAGAGATGTTTTCCCAACTGAAAAGAGAAAGACAAAGTTTCCGTCAGGCTTGATAAGACAGCATCTCTAAGGGCTTAAAAAACAGATGCATGTTTGATAAAACAACAGAAAACACCACAGGTTCCAGCCTGTTGAAAGTGACGCATTGGAAATATCAGCCCATGTCATCTCGAGATCCCAGTTTTCAATTCCCGGGTCAGTCCTGTTGTGGTATGCTCATACCATGGAGAAGACAACTCTCTTTGACAGCATTTTGCCTTTGGCTGCCCTGGTTTTCTCCAACACAAATCACCAAAATATTGGCTAAAGAACCAATAATGAGCCAAACTGGATCTAATGTACTCTTGACTCAATTTTTTTGAACATCCCAAATTGTGACTGTACTAATATCATCAGCGCCGAGACATTTTGGTCAATATCATCACTCCCATCAGAGTCAGACGTTATTTGCAAGCAAGATCTAAGCCCCGATGAAAACCTAATGAGGTTTTAAACCTTGATATACCTCAAAGATAATCCACTTTAATCAGGGCTATACATTTGTAGCAATGCAACAACAGCATTGATTTAAAACAGATGTTACTTGGGAGTACACTGAATACAAACTATGAGTGGATGGCATCCTCATGTATGTATGACATGAAGATACACAGTCTGTTAACAAGGAAACGGCAAGCTGAAAGCAGTGCAGAACAGGTTGCTGAAGGGTTAAAATGGCCTGAAACTCTGCCAAGTGATAGACATACAGCAATCTAGCTTGAATCATCTCATCAGGTTGAGTGCATTTTATCCTGCCAAGAACCCATGAAATAGACACACAACTAGCTTTAGTGATCCCTTACGTGTCCTTGATGGTAGTTGTTTTGGCAATAGGCCAGCAGACAGTTGGCCAACTCAGCATATGTATGATTCACTCTCACTGAAGTGTGTGCAGTGTCAAAATTGCCTATGTGTTCAACAGGTATTTTATTCACAAATCGTATTTCATGAATTTCTTGCAATGTAATTGTAACCCCTCCTTTCTTTTACTAACTGGATTGTAATGTATCTTCCCAAATTATTACATTACGTGGAGTTCATTCCAAGGCATCTCTTATAATTCAACACAGTACAGTTAGTACATGTACATCTGTAGACAATCCTCTGTCGGGGCAAATGGGTTACCAAAGCCAGAAATAGCGAATGGACGATTCTGTTTGGGCGCCGACCTATCGAGTCACAGTGGCTTATTACGACTTCTGATTAGTGCATTTTGAGCACTGCTTTATCTTTGATACCGCCGATTCTAGGACGCGAGTTCCTCAAACTCAAAGCCAGTTCCTCACCTGGCCCTGTCAACCGACCAAGCCCTAGCCTATAGACCGATGCACTTGATTTGATTGGGGATAACGTTCACGAAGACGTCGCGTGTCAAAATTGTCAGCTGAACTAAAACAAATCGACAGAACAAATTCCTTAGTTTATTTGAAATGACATGATACATGTGATAACATAAGACCCAAAAAATTCAAGCCGGTTCGGGGTAACCACACCAATTTATTAAATGTATCAAAATTCAGTCTGCAAATCAAGTGCACAACACTGAAAAAATGCATATGAAATGAAAATGAAGGCTTACCACTCTGTTCCCCCAGGAAAACAAGCTTGAATTTCCGTAAAGGATTGCCAAACTCGCCGGCAGACGACATTATGAGATTGTGATTTAGTCCTTCAGCTCGATTTCACACTAGAATATATAAAGATAGAGGATTTAGGGGTGAAATTTAGGTGAAAAACACCAAAACAGTCTTCTCTTCCGCCACGTTCAGAGCCTCGCTTCCATTGACGTACGCATGCGCGCACCTGCCCATCTCGAGATTACGTCATTTCTACGTAATTTTGATTGGCCTAACGAAGTCATGTGACACCAAAAACTAGCCAACATGGCGACCACCGCAATTGCAAAAATGATGAAAGTCACATAAATTTGAAGTCAATTTCTGACTGAATTCGACCCTATTCCATGACTGGCTACACGTCATAGCCATGTCTTCTGACAGTGACGCCGATGAGTTTTATGATGCAGAAGAACAGACCCCTGCTCGCCTTGGGAGGTGAGAAAACGTACCATTGTTGTGATGAAACCCAGCCCACAAAGTTGGAAAATGACAACAATGCAGTAGTAGAATGCACTAAGCACTGTACATTGTGTACATGGTTCGTGGACCAGCCTTTTGGCTTACCCAAGAAAAGGATTTATTGTTATGTTGTGAAGTAAACAAGGGTTAACGTTGAATCCCATCTCTGTGAGCAGAGGGAGGGATAATAAAAACCTCCTTCCTTAGTTAGAAGTCATTGATTGAAATCCCTGTAACATTTTCATGTTGTTTGCAGATTGCATGTCAGTCATGTCAGTGGAGGTTCAGGAGAGAGTACCGAGCAGGATCTGAGAGCTATCGAAGAAGAAGAGAAAAGATTGTTTGAACTTAAGAAATCAGCTGCAGAAAAGTAGGTTGTTTGATACATTTGGGTGATTTGCATTTAGAATTCAACTCTGGGATGTAAAAGAATTGGAGTCAAATAAGGCTGTTTAAATCAATAAATGTCTCAAACAAACATAAGCTAATTTAGATCTGAATGAAGGATACCACTGTATATTGCAACTTACATTAGCTACAACACTTTAGAATTCAGGCAGTAGAAAAACTTACAATTGTTATATTAGAACTGAAGCAAGGGTAGAATCAGCAGTAACAAATTGTTCATCAATGCCCAAACTGATTCCAGTATCATCAGAAAAGGTTTTTTCCTTTCAGACGGCAAAAAGAAGATGAGGAAATTCAAAGACGAATGGAAGAACTGGAAGAAAAAAAGAAGATAGAAGCAGAGAGGAGAGCTGCGGGACTTGAACAAAGAAGGAAAAAGCTGGAGGAGATGCGTATGGCTATTGCGGAAGAGAATACGCCACAGCGTCAACAGGAAACAGTACTTCTATCAGAGAGCCATGAAAATACAGAAGAAACAGATGATGTTGTTGTCAGTGAAAGTGTTCCATCTGTGACAGTTACTGGCAGTGGCCGTGGTGGAGATGATGCATTGAGAGTTCGGCTCGAGTTCGAGGAAGATCCACGAATGGAGGAGGCGGACCTGGATGCGAATCGTGGAGATAATCAGAGCTGTGATAGGGAGAATATTGAAAACGAACAACGACTTAATAATGAACGTTTAGACGGTGCATCAGCACCTGCTGTGGAAGCTGCAAAACCGAATGTTCCGTCTGTAGTCTCTAACGTATGTGAACCAGAGCCCGACATAATACAGAGCACAAAACGTCCAATAGATTTACCTGTGGCGGCTCCCAGAGTAAATCCTGCTGATGTAGCATCTCCGCCACCTAAAGCACCCCCTAGGACTAAGAAAAGAAAACCAAAACCAGTTGTGGAAGGTGCAGAGGGTGGAGTTGTTGAACCAAAAGAGAAAGTACACAGCCCGACTAGTGCCACAATCCTACATCTTACTAAAGACTTTGAGAACTCGTTAGATTTAAGCAGTGCAACAAGTGGGGCCATGATGGTGGAGACAAAGGTTGGTAAATGAATGCTATCGTCTGCTCGTATCATGAGACAGTCTTGACCAGTTACTATTAGAAGGTCAATGTCATCCTCATAGGGATGAAATTTAATGTTTGCTTCACAAAATGTTTGGCATTGTTGTCCAATATTGCTAATTAAGAAATAAGAGAGGATTTGCATGATATGATGAATATAATTATTACATCTTATTTACAGGATGATGATGCAGCAAAAGCAGAAAAGGCAGAGGATGAAGACTCAGAAAAAGGCTCACTACGATCTGAGGATATCGCCAATACACGACCGCGCTCAAATTCTGGCCGATTTCTCACTGACACCGAGATTTTAGAACAAGTTTCAGTCTTGAATCTTGACACGGGTGAAAAGATTCCGTTGAGTCTTGCGGAGGATAAATTACCACGTTGCATGAATCCCCTGTCATTGCATATCATGAGGAGAACTAAGGAGTATTCCAGGTAAGTTGTTGCCAATGAGAACAGTGATATTTTGATGATGTGCTGGGCAAGAGACTTAATTAAGGAATTAATACCGAGCTGGCGGTCATTGGTTGTATAATCAAGACCGCTCGGGTAGACCGAAAATGCAGTCCAAAACCCGAGGCGCTTCGCCGAGGGTTTTGGACGTAATTTGAGGTCTACCCGAGCGGTCTTGATTATACAACCAATGACCGACAGCGAGGTATTAATTTCTATTCTAAAAGGTTTCAAAATTAAACAAATTAAATACGATTTGAAAGGTATATATGTTCCGTTTTCGTCAAAGAATGATCCAGCCTGGTGTCCGGAACTCCGCCATATTGTTGCTCGTGAAGATGACGTCACGCAGCAAGGGAATTCCCAGTCTGCTAGCTCGATTTCTACCATTTCCTCGTCTTTGACCTCTTCTGAATCCTGACTGACGACCTCGAAAGAGTCCTCGGGTATCCTCCCTACTTCACAAATCCCAATATATCGGGGAATACTTCAAAATCTCGTGTTCTTGACATTGTTTTGTGGGGCTGAGTCGTTGCTTCTTGGTGAAAATAATTCGTCTGCTAAAATTCAGAATTTTATACCTACCCAGGCGGTCATTGGTTACGATACCAAGACCGCTCCGATCAAAACGAGGCGTAATGTATTTTGTATTAGAAACAATGATATACTGTGACTAAGGCCTTTTAGAATCAAGAGCAATGACTTCGGAGTGACAGAAAATTCATGTCAGTGTGCACTGTATATACTAGCTAAAGTCAACCATGTGGTCTATAGTTCATTGAGTTCTGCAAGTCCAAGAGTTTGAAGAGGGAATTTTTGTTGTCTGTTTGGATATCAATTTTTTCTTAATATCTTACTGTTGTTAAATTCACTTTTGTTGGTTGTCGTCATTAAACAGTAGTAATTTACCATTTATAGTGGATTATATTTGGTTAAGCTTTTTTCAAGGTGTGACATTGTAATTTGTCCTCGACTTAAAAAAGAATCTTCACAGGGGTATTTTTTACAAAGTTTTTCATCTCATGGTTGTTTCATGTGTTTATATAGCCGGGTTGGCTTCCAGGAAGATCCCAGATTTGTGTCTCTGAATGAACCTGTGTGTGTTGCATGGAACTGAGCTCTTCATAGTCCTTTGAATGAGACATAAAACCAGTCTTCTCTGTACCTGAGTGCCTTTGCCAGGGCAGGCTAAGGATCCCACATTCGGGGTAACTGACGTGGACTAAATTCTGTGGTGAATGGACCAAATAATGAATGATTATGATAAAAATATATACTCAAAATGGACAAGAAAAGGTGTGTGTTTGATGGTGTGGCAATTCATTTCAGATACATTGGCAGAGAATTCATGAAAGCTTATCGTAAAATGATGAGATCATGGGGCAGGTTCGTTTTGTTAGAAAACATTTGGAATGCAACTTTTGGCCTTGTTTCCATATCTTATATCATTTTATTTCTTGAAGTTGTGAGGTAAAAGTTACACTTTCTGTACATCAAATGCTTTATAAACAGGGTTGACGAAACACAATTTAAAGCTGAAACTTCAAAAAATCGAAAGATAACATTATGGATAAAACTTTAAAATGTATACATTACCTAGATCTTTAGATCATTTAACTTATCCACGTTTTTCTTACAAGTTATCCCCAGTAGCTGTACTCACTATAAAAAGATTTATTTTAAAATTTCGTAGATTTTTTGTTTTGGATTTCCGTATGTTGTAAAGAGTGTTCTCGGTTCTCACTTCTGTTCTAATATTACATTCTTGGGTGTACAATGTAATTTGTTCAAAATTAGGGAAAAAAAGAATTCAAAAATTTGGGTGGAGTTTTGCCAAAATATTGAAATTAACTCCGTTTTGGTTCAGCGTTGATGATTTATCACCAAATTAATTTATCCCCAATTCGAAATAAAGTTGATTAATTACCAAAAGAATTCCATTTCAAAACCACCAGATTGGCACACGTGTTATTACTGTTGCACATTTTACTATTTCACTGTGTATCATGATGTTGTTTGCTGTTGAGCCCCCAGCAGAAGCCCTGGTAAAATTCTATGAGACTTTATTGGTGAAGAAAAACCTTTTATATTCAATGTGTATTTACAAAGTAAGTTGCCTATAATGAAAAAAAAAAAATCCAACTCCAAATTTAAAATCTTGAAGGAACAGGGTAGGCCTTAAGTGCACCTATTGGTCAGCTTAACACCCCCTATCAAATTCTGAATAAGTTATCATGCCAAAGTCGTCCTTTTAGGCAAGTTTGTGCCATGAACATGAACTGCATTTCTCAATCATTCTAAAACGTTTTGCATGCTTATTTTCAGCGATTCTAGTCTGCACAAAGAGGAACAGAGCGACGATGAGGGTGACCATAAAACTGGTACATTGTCGACACAAGCTACTGCCATCAAGAAGAAAGGGTAAGCAGGGTTCTTGCGGGATTATTTTAGGCGGGATGTCACATTCACCAAGGTCACTTTGTTTGGACGTAATAATACAGCATGACTTGCAGTATACAAAAATAAGCATGACCATATCCTTGATTTATCTTAACAAAGGTTTTTAGATTACAGTCAACAATTATGTAATGATTAAAAAACTAGGTCTTGCAATGTGTAATGACCTTACTGTAATCTATCTTTAGCTAAGCCTATTGTTTATTGTGTTTTGATTTCAATGTCTTTGATGATTTCAAAGAAGTGTATTTGTTTGGTTTCATAGATCAACAAGGAATATGGCCACTGCTCCAACATTATGGGATTCATTTCGGTAGATTTTGTGTTTTGTTTTGTTACCATTTGTTGCTAACTGAGGTTTCTTTGATACCTATGTGAGAGAGAAAAAACACCATGTTGCTGCTAGGGTTTGAACCCGGGACCTTTGGCTGACAAGGCCATCACTCTTCTGACTGAGCTAAAGGGAAATCCCTCCAGCCAAGGCCAGTAGGAACTAGGGAGGAACAATAATTCACTATTATTGCCCCTAAAACGAGTAATTGGTAATCAAATTTCAAGGTTTTGTTTGACATATTTTTTCATTCTTTGCCTATTATTCTTACATATTGAGGTCTCCTTTGCAGGATTCGTCTTGGGAAGTTCCTTGGGAAGAAGATGGAGCACACGGTGGCCAAGATTAAGCATGCTGCTGAAGAAGTTCTTCAGAAGGAGGAAAGCGAGTCGGATGATGAAGAGATTGATGGGAAAAAACAAATCAAGGTGAAGTGTTGTTTTGGGTGATCCAGTGTCACTACCGTACTCTACACAGAGTTCCTGTATGTTTTTGAAGCATCCCCTGCATTGAACTGTAAACAATGTTGAAATAGATATTTCGGTCTTAAGATACATGAAGGACCTTGTACACCCGTCACAAGCCCACAAACGATGTTCCCAATCAAGTCTATAGATCTGTTATGGTTTTCCTGAAAGTAAGTTTTGTATTTCCAGATCAAGGCCTCAAGATCAAATAACGGCCCGTATGATTTCCTCAACTTGAAGCCCATCCAGGACCTTGGTGGTGAACACACTGTGAGTATAGTTTTGGCAAGTGAAATTAGAATTTGAGAAAGACAGACCTCTGATTCAGAGTCATTATCCAGTTTGAGGTCCAAGATGGATCCACCAAATTAATGTCCTCCCCTTTTGCCTTCATGCCTTTGGCAGCTATTCTTCAATTGCAGTGCCCTTTTGAAACGATCCATGAGCCCTGTTGAACTCCATTGTAGGCCTACTTATAATGCAACTTTGTTTTCTTTCAGGGTGCCGTGTGGACCATGAAATTCTCCCACTGTGGTCGTCTGCTTGCGTCCGGTGGCCAGGATAACGTGCTGCGCGTCTGGGTCCTCAAGGAGTCGTGTGCCTACTTTGATGAAATGAGGCAAAAATACAGTGAGAGTAAATATTGTTTTAGCATGAGCTTTTGTAGAGTAGTCCTGTCCACTTGTAAAGATAGTGCTAGTATTGACTGTTATGTCATGCTACGTATCCTGGCTGTCGCACGTTGTCTCGGTACCTTTCAGTCCAAGAATAGCACGTGTGTTTTGCCAGTTTGCATGCACTGTTGTCTTCCAGTCTGAGCAACAATATTGCTCGCTGCCATTGCCTGAAACAGTGCAACAGGCAATTGGAATTGATAGGTTTAAGCTTGCATGATGCACAGCCATAAATTCATTATCTATGACATTTGTTAATATTGTAAGTGCCTGTTTGCACAGAATGTGTTTGCACCTCGCACCACTGCTTAGCATGGAATGAACATCTGTTCCAGCATGCGTACGATTACAACGTTTCTTTAGGCCATGTGTAGTATGGTCTTGTTGAATGCTGGTCATTGTACCTATGATGATCCCTATCTTCAGCAAAGCAAGCACCTGAGGAAACCTGTTCTAATATTGACAGAAGTCAAATGCCTTGTTTACATGTTCCTTGATATAGTCACTATCTCTTGATAATTGACATATGAAAAGTAAAGTTTGTGTATTAAAGTGTCATCCCTCCTGAAGGGGCCAGTCAAAAGTTGCCAGCAAGCTATGAAATCGAATATCCTGGAATCCTTCTGAATATCATGCTGGCGGATGGACCAATCTTGATCAAATGTCATGAAATATACACTGTCTTCCAACAGCAAAGATGTCGCCAGCCCCGTCCGAGAACAGCCTCAATTCTGAAGAGCGAGAGCACATGCCAGAAATATCAGCAGACGCAATGTCCAGATCGTCTGTTCAGACAGAAGTAGAAGGGGTAAGTGTGATGTTTATAGATTTGTAGAATGATTGTGAAAGAAGATGTCGTTCATCACCTTTAGAGTATTCCATGTTCTTCTCATGACTTGGTATCCAATCGAAACTGTGTTCATGTACCTTAACCACTTTTGATTTCAGGCTAGTGGTGTAATGGAAGAGGATGAATACCGAAACGCTCCCTTCGCCCGGAAACCATTTTGTTCATATCGCGGACACACAGCCGATTTACTCGATCTCTCCTGGTCTAAGAACTACTTCATCCTCTCGTCATCCATGGACAAGACGGTGCGATTGTGGCATATCTCCCGGCGCGAGTGTCTTTGTTGTTTCCAGCATATTGACTTTGTGACAGCTATTGCTTTTCATCCGAGGGTGAGGATCAGTTTTGTGGGCCTTTGCATCGTTTTTGAAGCTTAGTGTCTTTTTGTTGGGCTAATTTCACCTTGGTACATAGAACACCATGTTGAGGCTAATTTAACACCAAGTTAGTGACTAACTTCTTTTGAACAACCAGCCAGTTCTTTTATCCCTCATTTGGTACATTGATCCTCATTTCACAGCTCAATAAATGATCATCGATTTGCACTTCCAGGATGATCGTTACTTCCTGAGTGGATCTCTCGACGGCAAGATAAGACTTTGGAACATTCCAGACAAAAAGGTGGCGCTGTGGAACGAGGTGCAGGGCAACAGTAAACTCATCACGGCGGCAAACTTCTGCCAGAACGGAAAGTTTGCCGTCGTTGGAACCTATGATGGTCGGGTCATCTTTTACAATACGGAGGTAAGAGATTAAAAGATTCACCAGAAATATTGTTATCGATCCCTGGTTCGAATAGGGAGCCAACCTAGATTTGTATCACTGCATGAACCAGTGAGGGTTTTAGTGGCTAACATTGTGACTGACCAAGATCCTCTGTATCCAAGTTTCTATGTCAGGGCAGGCTAAAGATCCTTCACATGGTGTTATTGTGGACTAAAACCTCCAACACTTAATTTGTTGGATCTGGAGTCCCATATCTGATCCATGCGAGAAATGAAAGTGATAAGCACAAAACGCCTTAACAGTTCAAGCTAATACAGAAGGAGACAAAAGGTGGGAGAGTGACATCTGTTATTATCGACTTGTTTACCTAGATTGATCTGGTCTCTCTCTTTCTCTTCAGCAAATGAAATACTACACACAGATCCACGCTCGCTCGACGAGAGGGAAGAATGCGCGAGGTCGTAAGATCACCGGGATAGAGCCTCTGCCTGGACAGGACAAGGTGCTGGTCACCTCCAACGATTCCAGACTGAGGCTGTATGACCTTCGTGATTTGACCTTGCATTGTAAATACAAAGGTTGTGCGAATAACAGCAGTCAGATCAAGGCCAGTTTCAGGTGAGTGGAATTTCTCGATATACAAGGACCATACGCTTCTTTGAATGCCTGATTAAAGACTTGTTTAGAAGAGACCCATTGCCTTGCGTTTGAGTGGAATTGAGAAATTGTTTGTGAGTGCCACTACAGATGGGCACCAGTAAAGTATATGCCTGTCGACTCCGCTCTTAGCTGCTAATAAGATCAATTGTGTTCCTTTTTTAGTTCAAATGGAAAATACATCGTGTGCGGGTCAGAAGACAAGTTTGTTTACATTTGGAAGACGCATCATGAATTCACCAAGTTCTCATCAGTGCGAAGAGACAGAAACGGATACTGGGAGGGGGTCAGAGGTAAGGAATAAACTTGGATATTCAAAATCTTCATCAGCAAGGGTAACTTCTGTGCTTATTGGGTTCAATTTCTTGTCAGATGGCTTGTCAAGGGCTTACCGATGAATAAAAGACTGTACATTGTTATTAGGTTTGCATCAGAAGACATTAACAAATGGTGGTCTTATTCTCTTCATTTTCCCTTCCAGCTCACCTGGCCGTCGTAACGGTAGCAATCTTCAGTCCAAATCCATCCCTCATCATAAAACGGCGCTCGGCGCCCGAAGTGGCTGACGAAGGAGAGAAAACGGAGAAAAAAGATCACCCTGGCGAGGTTTTCGTCTCAGCAGACTTTTCTGGTGCTATCAAAGTATTCAAGAATAAATTCAAACCTCCTCCAGTCAAAAGCTAGTGGAAAGTTCAAGGTCATTGAAAATGTCAAGCTCATGAAAAGCTCATACTTTCAGTAATATCACTCTGGCTGCTACTTGTCAAGGCCACGTCACAGTGAAAACAGTCACTCATTTGTGGCATGGTCTACGAAAAAGGAGATCAATTTGTTCCTCACACAGCAGTCAAGCCAAACTCATTCAGCCTGGTCAACTGTAAAAAGCAGCGTATAGTTTTGATCCCCTTCCTAAATGTGTAGCTAGAGAGGTGTCCTCCAACCAGAATTTTGTGTTTTTGTGAGAACCATTGTCCTAGATGTTATTTGGGTTGCTTCGCTTTCTACAGCGTTCTTTACGACAATCTTGTTACGTCATGCACTACACTGTGACTTCATGAGACTGGTTTTTCCGTCGTCCGAGCGTATGTAATCACACACTGGTCCACAACATCAAGCCATCGAGGTGGACCACCTTATAATTTTGGTTATCGTTTATTTTTTTGGAATGCAGAACGTCGCTATCTAAATGTTATAAAACTTGTCCCAGTTTTTTCAAAAATTACTGCTGAATTATTTCGACCGTTGGAGAACACTTGTAGTTTTATTGAAATTCCGTCGCTAGTTGGTAGCTAGGCAATAGGTCGTGGTGGTGAGTTAGATCAATGCTTATCAGTTTGGAGTCTTAATGATCGATGTAGCTTGCTTATGTCACATGTTGAACACCAATGTCAGGAGATTGAGGTAAGGCTGACTAAACTCTTCTTGCTAAAGGAGTCAGACCGGAGATCAGACTCTGGCCCACAATATCTATGTGCAGACTTCATACTCAAGATTGTAGTGATATAATCCATTACAAAGCTGGCGTTGACAATTCCAAAGTCATGACAGTTCCTGACTGAGTTTACAGTACCAACTTCCGAACAGGCTCTGCACGTACATGAGATACTGTGGACATTTGACGTCTGCCACGTTTACAAGAGCTCTCTGATCATGTAAAGAAAGAAACATTTCCTAAGCCTCATTCCCTGCTGTCAGTGGCTAAATGCAATGTCCACAGTATTTCTCACAATCAACAATGTGAGGGTGTGTCCTCTTCTTTAATTTCGAAATATGTGGTATATTTCGCACAAACATGTTGTCCGATTATATGTGTATATTGAATGTGTTGGGTTGCTTTGTGCCAAATGTTTCAGTGTTGGAAAGTACGGTTCAGGGTTATTTGTAGTGAGAAGTGCATGACGCTGTCGGAGGTATCAGCCGATTCTTCTCATGGGCCGGACGTCTTGGAAAGAAAATTACCACTCTCATGAGTCAGTTTGACTCTTGTAGGTCTTAGTATAATTACTGTAAATTCAACCAGGAGCCATCACCATCACAATTTTGTGGCTGCTCTGTATTAACATGTCATAATGTGACTCTGCCAGTTTGAATTTGTGATGGCTCCTGACTGCTTTTACTGTGTAATTCATGCCACAGGCTTGGCTCGTTCATTCTTGTAGGGAGTAAACTTTTAATGCATTCGTTTGTCAAACCTTAAACCATTGTGCCATTGTCTTATTTTTGACAGTCTAGTCATAGGTAAAGTTTGCATGAAATAGATAGCATAATTTAAAATTAATCAAGTTGCAAGTCGACAATTTCTAAATCATTCCATTTTCATTACTCTTAGTTAATAAAACCAGAGGTTGTGTTTCTTAAGTGGAAAAGCTTGTCATTGGTAGCTTTCTTTCCAAGACATAGAAAGTTCAACTGATGGATGCAATGTTTTGTAATTTGTTTTGTGTGAAATACAGTGTCCAGGGTGGTAATCCTTTAGGCTCTCTCACCATCTCAGCCGGTGTACAATCCTCCCATCCTCAAACACCATTCCCTAGCCTACTGATACAAGTGTCTGGGGTTGCAG
Organism: Lineus longissimus; assembly: GCF_910592395.1. Classification (NCBI taxonomy): domain Eukaryota; kingdom Metazoa; phylum Nemertea; class Pilidiophora; order Heteronemertea; family Lineidae; genus Lineus; species Lineus longissimus. The sequence goes on from NC_088317.1 coordinate 1,910,703, forward strand.
TCCGTCAGGAATCATGCCTTTTGTCAGTAATTTTCCTGCAATTTTATCTAAGGATGCTCAGAACATCAATCGAAACACATTGAGAGCCTTAACGTTTAACAGACTGGACAAGTATCTACACTCGGTATATACTTTTGTCTGCTTAAACTTATTTTAAATGCAAAGCAATGAATTTGCCAATATCAGTCATATTGTTTTGGCAGTGTGTAACTTGTCACTGATAATTTCATTGAGTACAGAACAGTCATTATGAAGAATAATTTCTTTTTTGTGTTGTTTTTTTCCCCACTTGGATTCAATGGTCCAAAAATGTGGTCAGTATCACATGCTGCCAGTCATCTCGTCTCTTGTCCATGGAATACAACTGGACTTGCTTGATTGTTTATACTGTCCTGAATGTTTAAGCCTGGTTGTGACATTGTACATGCATCGAACCTATAACAGGCAAGACCCTTTGGCTACAATGACTTGCAGCCTTTGAGCAAGACAAAGCAAGCAGTCAACATGAAGGGTGATGTGGGACGGTGAAATCTCCTTCAGAACTTACCATTGTGAATTCAAGATTTTTTTCTTGAGGGATTTGCCCTGTCTCAACAGTCACATCCCTACAATTGATTATGTCCTTGGTGTCTTCGTATTGTCACCTCCAGATCCTGGGACAACACTCGAGCAAGGACAGTCTCATCCATGTTGTGTATGCTTCCTAAAGACACTGGTTCTCAATGTGAGGCGACAATCTCACCCAGGAAATACAGAGACAACCGTCCTTGAGACAACAGCACCGCCTTGGGATACAGCCCTGTCCCTTTAGCATAGACAATACTTGCCACATACGACCAAATGCACATTTTTGAGAGAAGTAGCTTGAGTGCCAGAGGTACCTCGTGCACCCTGGACAGCATCAGGACCCTTCTGCTTTGGGTAGAGTACCTTACTGGGCAACTCAAGTAGCCTGCTAGAAGTAGCTTGAGTATCAGAGGTACCTCGTGCACCCAGGACAGCATCCGGACCCTTCTGTCTTTGGTAGAGTGTCTCTCTTACTGTGCCCTTGAAAACAGGCCCAAGTACTTTTAATACTGGGCAACTCAGGAAGCCCACTTGAAGTAGCTTGTGTATCAGAGGTACCTCGTGCACCTTAGACAGCATCAGGACCCTTCTGCCTTGGGTAGAGCGTCTCTCTTACTGTGCTCTTGAAGACAGGCCCAAGTACCTTCCTTGGCAACTCGAGTAGCCCACTTGAAATAGCTTGTGTATCAGAGGTACCTCGTGCACCTTGGACAACATCAGGACCCTTCTGCCTTGGGTACAGTTCCTCTCTTACTGTGCTCTTGAAGACAGGCCCAAGTACCTTACTTGGCAACTCAAGTAGCCCACTTGAAGTAGCTTGTGTATCAGAGGTACCTCATGCACCTTGGAAAGCACCAGGACCCATCTGCCTTTGGTAGAGTGTCTCTCTTACTGTGCTCTAGAAGACAGGCCCAAGTGTTGTATTTGCTCAGGTTACAAACGTAATAAGTCCTGAATTTGCCTTCTAACGTCCGGATCCTTTATTCTAACACTGCTTCACAAAATTATACACACCAAAGTCATAATTGATAAAATAGTTCGTCGGGATGACGATTCGTGCACGTGATTATAAAATACTCGGGAGACTGGAATAACTCTCTATCGCTCTCTTCTCTCTCTCTCTCTCTCTCTCTCTCTCTCTCTCTCTCGTAGGGGGAGGTCACGTTTCATGTCGGTCTCCGATACTTTCACAGTTTTCGCTTATTTAGGTTTCACGTTTCTTTTCGCTTTTTGGTTCTTTGTTTTCGTTAATATTCAGGCTAGCTTCTGGCTGGTAAGTTTTGGTCACTTTTTGTGGCCTTTGTGGGCTTTTGGGAACTTTGGTTTTCAAAATCATGCAGGATTCTCAGGTTCCTGGGCCTAGCAAGGCATACACTACACCATGCAATAGGCCCACACATACGTCAGGCACTGGTAGTGCAGACGGGCCTAGATCACCAATCAATAGCAGCAAATCATTTGCAGAGGTATTGGATAATCCAATGAGTCAATTGATAAAAGAGGACCTTTTCTGGGGTATGAGCCGAGAACACGGAATACAATGCAGGTTTATTGATGACGCTACCTTGGACGATTACTTACTCCCAATAGCTAAAATTGTCGGAGCAGAGAATATTGTCGCTGCTTCTAAATGTGAGAGAAAAGCGAAGGTTTTCTTCACGTCTATGACTTTTGCGAATATTGTTACTGCTCATGGGTTGACTGTGAACGGACACTTCTTAGACGTTCATCCGGTTGGAAAGCCGACTACCAACCTCATTATTTCCGGGGTACCACCCTTTCTGCCCAACGATGCCATAATAATGCAGCTTCGTCAATTCGGAACAGTAACCAATAACATCCGTTACATCCCTCTTGGTACCAGGCAAAAGGGCCTAAGTCACATCAAGTCTTTTCGTAGACAAACTAGGATAAGTCTCGATCCCGGGGCAGAGCTGCCGTATACTCTGATGGTTCCGTCTGGTCCTGACCTGGTCAAGGTCTACTTGTCAACAGATAACAATCTACGGTGCGATATGTGTAAGAAAATCGGCCATCCTACGCGTCGTTGTCGTTCAAAAGATCCAAAAACAAGCACCCCAGCCATTCCCACTGTCGCAGGACCTGAAGCGCAGGAGTCCGTTGGAGACTATGTTTCAAAATCAATCAGGAGTGTTGTTGTGGACCCAAAGGCCAGCACTGACCGTCAAAATCTAGATTCCTCTCAAGATGACACTCAACCACGCCTAGGTTTGAATACGGATTCTCTGCAAGATCCTATGGAAACCTCTCAAATAGACAGTTTCAACCCTCTTGTTGGCAATGCACAGCCCCATCAACCAGTTGACACGCCCTCAGTCGATACTCTTGTGGATACGGGCTTGCCGTTCACTCTCGATGGCTTGAACTTCTCTCTAACGGCCCCTTACGTATCTGGAAATGCTGCTGAGAGTGATTCAGTTCCGACAAAGAACGACAGTCTTCAAGCGTGCCTTCCATCCAAGCCAGCAACTAGAAAGTCGCGTGCTAGGTCTTTGTCGCCTACCCCATCAACGTCACCGCACAATAGTGACTCGGCCTCGCGCAAGGTCCCGCGTATTGAAAAAACTATATCTGCAACAAACGCACAACCTCCTGATGAACCCATTGCGGAGCTTGGGAATGATGATGCGGAGGATGGATCAGCTATGGATCTGGATCGCTCCTTTGACACAATGTCCCAGATATCCGTCTCATTCGACAACATGTCTCAAGCTTCAGATGTACAGTCTGACCCATTTGCCATCATAAAAGCAAACGAATCAGGAGATCTCTTCTCGAACAGGAGGGTCATCGAGTTTCTAAAATACGTTAAAGGTTCTCCAAAGCCCCTGCTAAAGGCTAAAGAGTTTACTAATGATGTCGGGAAGCTGCAGAGAAGTCTTCGCAACTACAGAAGTACAAACAAACTTTCGTTGGGGGACCAAAGGAAGATAACAAGACTTGTCGACCATCTGAATAAATCCTAACTTTCTATCTACCTACGTATCTTCCAATGGCTTGTTTGGTTGTTGTCTTGATTATGTCTCTGTCCGTTATTTCGGCTAATGTTAATGGTTGCCACGATTCATTAAAACGTGCAGAAACCCTTAGCTTCTTAAAATTGCTCAAATCGGATGTTTACTTCTTACAAGAAACGCACGCTTCCTCAGCAGATGAGGCATTTTGGAACGTTGCTTGGGGTGGCACTATTCATTTTTCTCACGGAACCATAAATGCTAGAGGAGTAGCCATTCTCTTCTCTTCCAGGATGGTAGGGTATGATGTTTCGGTCAATTATCCCGTAGCTAGTAGGTGCATTCATATCCACGGTACCTTCAAAGGACACGGTCTCAACTTCCTAAATGTTTACGCGCCCAACAATGGGGCTGATCGTATAGCGTTTTATAAAACAATTGGTACATACCTCGCTTCCATAGACAACGATGATCCTTTCATTGTGGGTGGTGATTATAACTGTACCCTTACGCCTAGTTTTGACCGACTGAGCGGCAAGGAAACCAACGTTGCTTCGAGTCATGCTTTGAGAGACGTCATCGATAAGCATGAGCTAATTGACATTTGGCGTTCAAAAAATCCAGATAAGATTGAATTCACATGGTCCTGTCGCACGAACCTAAGGAATTCCGCAGCGAGGCTTGATCGTTTCTATGTTTCAGACTACATTGCAAATCACGTTTCTCAAGTGGAGACCCTGAAAGCTTTCAGGTCTGATCACTCACCGGTAAAACTTCTTATCCAGTTACCAAACAAAACGTCAATTCCTTCACCACACTGGTGTCTGAACACTGATATCCTCTCTGAGACTGCATATGGCAGGGAAGTTCGTGATTTTTGGACATCTTGGCAAGCCTGCAAAACCCAGTATGACTCTCTCTCTCTTTGGTGGGAGATTGGAAAGAATCGGCTCAGGTTGATCTCTAAGCAACATTCCATAAGGAAGAACAGAATAGCCGCTGCTGAGGAGAACAAACTAAATCAAGGGATTCATAGGTTGGACTTGCTTCCCAAGCCACTTGACTTGGCCGATACAGCTGAGATTGAGGAGAAAAAGCAGCTACTTCAGACTTTGAAGGAAAGGAAAATTCGCGGAGCATGTGTCCGGTCACGTTTCCAGTTCTTGCATCATTTTAACGCGTCAACGTCTTATTTCTTTAGCTTTGAAAAGAAGAAGGGCATAAACAGGACAATTTCTAACCTGAGGAAAGAATCTGGAGAAGTGGTCACTGACCCCAACGACATACGGGATATGGCAAAAGATTTCTACTCCAATCTCTTCGCAAAGGAGCCAACTGATTCCGATGCTCAGGATCATTTGCTTCGTGATCTACCAACACTATCCGAAGACCTCAGGAACTCTTGTGATAGTCCCTTAACGCTCGATGATCTCACGGAAGCTTTGTCAACCAGCTCGAGTAATAAATCCCCAGGTATAGACGGTCTACCTTTTGAGTTTTATAAAACGTTTTGGAGCATACTAGGTCCTGACTTACTAGATGTTTTCACCTATGCTGTCGCAAAAAGCGAGCTACCTGTATCGTGTAGACGCTCAGTTGTTACACTTTTGCCTAAGAAAGGGGACCTCAGTTGCCTAAAAAATTGGCGTCCTGTATCACTTCTGTGTTGTGATTATAAACTCTTCACAAAGGCCTTATCAAACCGTTTAAAACACTGCCTACCGGAGGTCATTCACCCTGACCAGTCGTATACGGTTCCAAATAGGTCAATTCTCAATAACATATCGCTTCTACGAGATACGCTTTTCTACTACAACAAGAACAACCTAGATCTTGCAGTTGTTTCCATTGACCAGGAAAAAGCGTTTGATCGGATTGATCATGATTGGCTCTTTCGTGTCCTCCGGACTCTTGGTTTCGGAGAGTTCTACATATCCTGTATCAAACTTCTATACGTTGATGCTGAGTGTATTTTGAAAATCAATCGATCTCTTAGTGCTCCTTTTGGATTCACTCGTGGAATTCGACAAGGTTGTCCATTGTCGGGGTCGCTCTATGCTATTGCAATTGAGCCTCTTCTCAATAACATTCGGATGAATCCTGATATACAAGGGTTGTCTTTTCCAGATACGGATTTACCACCTACTAAACAGAGTGCGTATGCTGATGACTTAAATGTCTTTATTACATCCAATCCAGGGTTCGTGGCTTTAAAAAACTGTATCAGCACTTATGAGAGGGCCAGTTCGTCCAAGGTCAACTATACAAAATCCACAGGTCTATGGTCCGGTGCGTGGCGGAATAGACCTGATCGACCACTCGGGTTGTTGTGGAACAACAAGGGCGTAAGAAGTCTCGGAATCTTTCTTGGCAACGAAACGTTGTTTGAAAAACAAAACTGGGATAACACCATGGAGAAGCTCAAGGTGAAATTTGGGGCATGGACGCCTGTCCTTAACTGCTTGTCTGAAAGAGGCAAGGTGTTGCTTATTAACAGTCTTGTTCTGTCGACACTTGTATACAAGCTTCAAGTCATTACACCCCCGGCTACATTGGTGGCTGATGTTCAGCGACTCATGCTAGATTTTTTCTGGACCAACAACAAACACTGGATACCTTCGGAAATTTTGTCTTTACCAGTTTCCGATGGTGGCCTTGCGCTTGGCAATGTCAAATGCAAAATCAGAGCTTTCCGTCTACGGTTCCTCAGAGACGTCCTTTACGGGGAAAGGGGTCATCCCTGCTACGCTGTTGCTCTCTACTACCTCAAGAGCCTTCTAGGCCTCAACTATACCCAGGAATTTCTAGTTGCTCGTTTTCCAAACGAGATCATCCGCACTCTCCCAAGGTTCTATTCGGAGTCAATTCGTACCATCTCCCAGATCTCCATAATTCGGAAACCTGACACTCTAACCCTCGAGCAAATTATCTCCGAACCAGTCTTCTTTAACCCGGATATTCTCCCTAACTTCTCTCCAGTAAACTCGCTCTTAGCCAAGGCTGGTGTATCTTTACTTAGACATCTTCTCCAGTCGGATCTGTCCTTCAGGAATATTGATGAAATTCATCGAGCTGTACCTGACAACTCCAAACGACTACTTTCAAAGGAGCTAAAGGCCCTAGTTGAGTCCCTTCCTAGGAAATGGGTAGATTTTCTCGCATCTCCAACTTCAAATGTTAGCTCCTTTGATAAGCCTCAGCTAAGGGATGTTCTGGTTGCAGTTCCAAGGATTCATGAGAAGGGTGATGATGTCTCCCTAAACGGGGACAACCTCCCCTTCGCCTCCATAACAGTCAAGCAGGCATATAATGTCCTCTGTCTGAATGCCTATCAGGAGAAGTATTTCAGAAGGCCTGGTCACAGGTGGGATGATTTTTTGGCCGGGTCTGATGTTGCTCCCATCTTCACCTCTACGTTTTCAAAGCCTATCAAGGACGACCACGCATTTACTCATTTTAGACTTCTACATGGTGCAATGCCCACTGGTTTGTTCAGATATAACGCAGGTTTTGTAAACAACCCCCATTGTCTGTTTTGTGGGAGTCACGACGACCTACTACATTCCTTTGTACAATGTCATCATCTTACCCCTCTAGCTCAATGCGTAGCAAGCTTAGTGCTGAAAGTCAACAACGAATACTCTTTCTCGATAAAAGACTATATATCGTTATTACCCCTCACCTCTCTCGCAAACAGGTACATCAATTACATTTTTGTCACCGCCCAAGCAGCAGCCTACAAGGCACTTGTGCATAAAATCTTTGGTGAAGGAGCCACCGATCCGCTAGAGATATTTAGATCATTTCTAAAATACCGTATCAACATAGACTACCTCTATTACAAACTAGAGGATGAAATCATGGTATTTGACAATATGTGGTGCAGGAATGGCGCTTTCTGCACCATCAATGATGCAGAAGAATTGATCTGGAACTTCTAATTTTTCACATCTGGGTTTTACAATCTACCATTTTAGATTTTATCACTTTTGTTTCAGAAAATTCCCTCTAACACTTAATTACGTAACGTCTTTTTTTTTTAGCAGACAATGTCTTTTTCTAACCGCTTTTAATAGACTTTTCAATATCTAGACCTCAAAATCAATATCAACAAAAGCCAACCAATTGTTATTCACTCCATGCAAAACCACTCCCTGGAGAGGTGCCGCAGCCTAAATGTACGTACCTTGCATTATATTAGTTTAGGAGTGCTTGGATAGGGCTGTATTTATCAGTAGAGGTCATGAAGTCATTATCTAATTGTCTAACTATGTATATGAAATGTACCAACTTCTCGTTTGGTTAACAAAATCTTTGCTTTTTTTACCTAACAACTTTCTTTAACCCTCCTAACTAACCCAAACAGAAATGAGGAGAATGTACTGACTGCACAAGACAGTCCAAATAGTACTACATACTGATCTGTTAATATCCTCTCTCTCTCTCTCTCTCTCTCTCTCTCTCTCTCTCTCTATGCATTTTATACACTGCCACTTCCTGAAAAGATTGTTACCAGGTCATATGCAAAGAAAATGAACATTCCTGTGCCTCTTCTGCATAGGCCAAAACCAATTCCCAAACCACGAACACATGTTCCTTGTCAGCAAACAGTGTCTGTTGCACCTACACACACTCCTCTTGTTAATGGCATTCAAAACAATGTGCCACCAGTATCTATACTTCCAAACGCTCCACGTGTGCCCATTGTTACATCAACAGTGGCACCACCAGTGTCAGTGATTCCATTTGTTCTCCAACAGAATGACAAATCTCAATCATCAACCAAGGTTGCTGATGAACCTAGGCTCATTGATTCCGCTCTTCCTCCATCTTCTGTCGTTGAAGAGTATTCAGATGATATTTTAGATCTCCTGGTTAGACCCACACCATTGGTTCCAAGGATTGATAGCATGCATACCAAGCATGTCCCTGATCAGGCATCTCTGAATAAGGTATTGAAGATCATCAGACGCAAGGTGATTCGGGATTACAATCTCCCTATTGAGGCACAACAGCTTAGTACCGCACAACAGACATCTCCGTATTTTAAACCCATCTATGATTACTTAGTCCATGATATCTTGCCAGCAGATAAGAAAGCTGCTAGGGTCGTTAGCATCAAATCTGAGCAGTATCTGACTTTCAATGGCATTCTGTTCAGGATTTTCTTTCCCACCAATTCTGAAAATTTCTGTTTTCAATTAGCAGTTCCGGAAAAGTATATAGATACCATCATAGGCCAACATCATGGCTCAGGTTTGCTTCTGGGACACGGAGGATGTACCAGAACTTATCTCACCATTAGGAAAAATTTCTATTTTCCATCTATGTTCCAACGCATTGTCTCGTATATTCAATCATGTGATAGGTGTCAACAACTTAAGGGAAAGTCTGATACTATGCGGACATTTCATGAACGCATTCCAGCCAGTTTTGAACCATTCCAGACCATTAGTATGGATTTCAAATCCATGCCCACATCTCCATCAGGTTACCGTCATATGCTAGTCGTGACATGTGCCATGACCAGGTTCGTTGTGGCTGTCCCGCTAAAGACAATTGACGCCCCCACTGTTTGTGAAGCCCTTCTCCAGAAGGTGATTACTCTGTTTGGCGTCCCATCTGTAATTGTGTCAGATGCAGCAGCATCTCTCACCGGTCATCTTGTTGAATTACTGTGTGCGACACTTGGCATTCAACAGAAGCTTGTCTCTGTAGAAAACCATGGTAGTCTTATGGCTGAACGGCAAATCAAATCCATTGCCGACCTCATCAAAGCAAATCTCCTTGAGTATGGTGTTTCTTGGACTCAATTCGTGTCCACAGCAGTGTACACATACAATTCATTTTCAAGTGCTCACTTGGGAGGTTACTCTCCTTTCTATTTGCTCTTCTTGCGTGAACCAGCTGATTTGTCCACTTTGAATTTCAAACCATGTCTAGGTCTCTCACGGTCACATGCTGAGTATGTCCAACATCTGCGACAGAAATTTCAGAATGTGTCCAAATGTATGCTGCAGCTCCAAGAGCACCAGCAGCTGTCTCAAAATGCCAAGATTGCTAACAAACTTCAGAAATCTCCCATCTATGCTGAAGGTCAGTTGGTTTATCTACATAAACCCAACACTACAGGGATGACGGCCAACACAAGAAAGTTTAAGACTCTTTGGGTTGGCCCATTTGTTATACACCAGGTTTTGGATAGGACACACTATATTATAGCAGATTTGAAGGGAAACATCATTCCTGATATCTTCAATTTTGCAAGGTTGAAACCAGCATTTTTGAGGGCCACAGGTCAGAAAAATGTAGCCCATCTCCAGCAGTTGCAAAACTTGCTTCATAAGGCAGACAAGGCACAGGATGAGAAAGCTGTGCATGCTGCTTATGCTTTGGATTTCACTGATGAGACAGGTTCCGCTCATGAATCCACCACCTATAGAGGCGACATCTATGCCTCACAGGCTGAACTTTGTGATTTCAATATTCATTTGTCTCATGCCGAGGGTAACCATGGCATGATTGCTCCCTCTGTGTTGTCCACTAAGCAACAGGATGATTTGTCTCGGCTCACTTGGCAATCTCCCTCAGAGTTTGATTACACCACTTTGAAACGGGCGCGTTTCAAAAATGGATGCCTAGAACTCTTGCTCTCTGTGCCTTTTGGGCAGAAACAGTTTAGCTATTAGTATTTTATAATCACGTGCACGAATCGTCATCCCGACGAACTATTTTATCAATTATGACTTTGGTGTGTATAATTTTGTGAAGCAGTGTTAGAATAAAGGAGAGAGAGAGAGAGAGAGAGAGAGAGAGAGAGAGAGAGAGAGAGAGAGAGAAGAGAGCGATAGAGAGTTATTCCAGTCTCCCGAGTATTTTATAATCACGTGCACGAATCGTCATCCCGACGAACTATTTTATCAATTATGACTTTGGTGTGTATAATTTTGTGAAGCAGTGTTAGAATAAAGGATCCGGACGTTAGAAGGCAAATTCAGGACTTATTACGTTTGTAACCTGAGCAAATACAACACAAGTACCTTACTTGGCAACTCAAGTAGCCCACTTGAAATAGCTTGTGTATCAGAGGTACCTCGTGCACCTTAGACAGCATCAGGACCCTTCTGCCTTGGGGTAGAGACTCTCTCGTTACTGTGCTCTTGAGGACTGGCCGACCCTGTGCATAGAGACAACCTGAGAAGCTCACCTCAAGTAGGCAGGCGGTATTTGCACCACGCCACCACGGGCACCACGCGACCACCACGCCACCACGCGAACAGGCGGAGCGATCATAATGACGATATCAAAACAGACCATCAGACCACAGACACTTGAGAGTTGTGGTTACACCTACCAATTATAGATGGCATGTTGGTATACTGCGTTGTTGCCTGACGGGATTTACGAGTATTTATTACTTGTTAATGGCATTCGCAAAAAGCAGGGCTATTATTAAGCCGCTATACATCCGTGTCCAACCGTTTGTCATGAGAGATCTTATCACACCATTAAAAAAACGGGGGGTTACCAAATGCAAACGATGGGTCCAATCGTCAGTCAGGTACTGACGGATACAGCCCAGCCTTTCATACTCCGCATGATTATAACCAAAGTCATTACGCAACATATTGCGTTCAAATGAGTTCCATTACAGAGGGCACCTGTTTTGGTTTGAAACCTTTACTTTCTCATCAAACCGACTTATTTTGTAGATGTGTCATTAGTCACAGCTACAGATGACAGAATGCAACTTAGGCTTTGGTGTCCATTGAACAAAGGTCTTCAAAGGTCAGGCGGGCGCGTCGATTATAATAATAATATACAATGTATGATAATGATCACAATATTGAAGATAAGAAGAAGAATTCCCTAGCTTGTTGGCTTGGGAAGCCTAGTGATTCACCTTCCCTAAAGAATGCATAAGATTCGAGACATGTCCATTAAAGGGGCACTATAGGCAGCATCTTGGTAGGCAACATAAAGTTACACAAAGTAGCCAGTGAGTCTCTCACCTCTCACAGTTTGTCCTAACCTAGTCACGCCTGTAACAGGGATACATTCAGTGATGAATCAAATAAGACCTAATGCCCTTACTCTGTTTATAAGTCAGCTAAAGTTGGCCAATTTGACCCCCTGCTCCTACATTGTCCCTCTTTAATGGGATACTATAGGCAACAGCTAGGTAGGCAAGATAAAGTTACACAAAGTCGCCAATAAGGGTCTCTCACACAACAGTATGTTGAAACTATGCACACGTGTTAGAGTGAGTGATAAATCTAACTCCTCCCCCCCCCCCCCCCAACCCACCCCACCCAAACGAACGGCCACCCCTTTAAAGGGAGACTATATAACCCACTCGTACTCGTATGGTTTTTGCAGGTCAGTCGTCAGTTGGAGTAGGTCTAGTTACTCAACGGTAATTCAGTACGTATTTCCGTAGTTGGCGTACGCCTTTATTCCAATAATCCCAAGAACGGGATTCAGAGAAGCTAGGATAGCAGCCAACGCCATCTATAATTGTTCCAAGAAACCATGATCCAATGAAGCGACCGCTATTTTGATATCGTCATTATAATCGCTCCGCCTGTTCGCGTGGTGGCGTGGTGGTCGCGTGGTGCCCGTGGTGGCGTGGTGCAAATACCGCCTGCCCCTCAAGTACGGTCTTGGGGGAACACCAGGACCCCTCAGCCTCTGGTTTCTGTCTCCAAGGCCCAAGTACCATTTCGACATAATGCTTTGACAAGTCAGCGCTAAAATCATTATCAGTGATGAGCATTTAGTTTGTAACTACAGTGATGAGCTGCAGGCTGATAGATTCAAATTACATATCATCTTCCTGGTCACCTAAATCCCACACCCAAACTATCCCTTCAAATTACGTGCACGGAGCTATATAAATACGATTGCCGTGTGCTTGCGCACTTCCGACTCCAAAAAAATCGAATCTTAATTCAAATTCGCCATTGCTGACATCATTGGCGCCAAAGACTATTTCTTTTGACCCTGTTGACCTCGCTTCTAAAAACTTTTTGAGAAAGCCATTCAAACATTAAAATTAACTACGAACATTATCTATAATATCACCGAGCTATATAAATGCGATATATCAAGAAATAACTGTCGCATTATCGAATTACGGTTAGCTTGGAACTATTTGTACCCAATTACCCTTCCGCCAGCGTAACCTCGTCACAATCATGGCGCTTCTTCAATATGCCGACTAGTTGACCAACGAAAATCCCATTCTACCATTAAAGCCTTGATGGCCTCGGCGGTTAGACGGTTGTACTGTGGAATGGATGGTCACGAGTTCGAACCCCGGCTAATATAATTTTTCGAGTTTTTTTGAAAAATGTTCTCGATATTATTCATTCATGTACGTTTATGAGGCGCGGATCCAAGCGGGTGCACCAGACGCAACGCTCCTAATTGATGTAAACGTTTTTAATTTACCACTAATGAAATTTTGGAACACACCTGTCCAGGAATGTTGATAAGAAATGCAGAGCACGCTCCCTCTTCTTCCAGTTCCTAGATTCGCCGGCCCTCTTATACCACCACCTTATACCACTGCCATTATGAATATTATCACGAAGAAAACCCCTTCACCTGAACTTTTCAAGCTGAACTACACACTGATTTAGGTGTTCGAGCACTCCAGAGAATGGTTTGACATGTCGGCGCTAAATTCATTATCAGTGATGAGCATTTAGTTTGTAACTACAGTGATGAGCTGCAGGCGGATAGATTCAAATTACATATCATCTTCCTGGTCACCTAAATCCCACACCCAAACTGTCCCTTCAAATTACGTGCACGGAGCTATATAAATACGATTGCCGTGTGCTTGCGCACTTCCGACTCCAAAAGAATCGAATCTTAATTCAAATTCGCCATTGCTGATATCATTGGCGCCAAAGACTATTTCTTTTGACCCTGTTGACCTCGCTTCTAAAAACTTTTTTGAGAAAGCCATTCAAAGATTAAAATCAACTACGAACATTATCTATAATATCACCGAGCTATATAAATGCGATATATCAAGAAATAACTGTCGCATTATCGAATTATACGGTTAGCTTGGAACTATTTGCACCCAATTACCCTTCCGCCAGCGTAACCTCGTCACAATCATGGCGCTTCTTCAATATGCCGACTAGTTGACCAACGAAAATCCCGGTCTACCATTAAAGCCTTGATGGCCTCGGCGGTTAGACGGTTGTACTGTGGAATGGATGGTCACGAGTTCGAACCCCGGCTAATATAATTTTTCGAGTTTTTTTGAAAAATGTTCTCGATATTATTCATTCATGTACGTTTATCAGGCGCGGATCCAAGCGGGTGCACCAGACGCACGGCTCCTTATTGATGTAAACGTTTTTAATTTACCACTAATGAAATTTTGGAACACACCTGTCCAGGAATGTTGATAAGAAATGCAGAGCACGCTCCCTCTTCTTCCAGTTCCTAGATTCGCCGGCCCTCTTATACCACCACCTTATATACCATTATGAATATTATCACGAAGAAAACCCCTTCTCTTGAACTTTTCAAGCTGAAGTACACTGATTTAGGTGTTCGAGCACTCCAGAGAATGGTTTGACATGTCGGCGCTAAATTCATTATCAGTGATGAGCATTTAGTTTGTAACTACAGTGATGAGCTGCAGGCGGATAAATTCGAATTACATATCATCTTCCTGGTCACCTAAATCCCACACCCAAACTGTCCCTTCAAATTACGTGCACGGAGCTATATACGTATATATAGAATAATATCGAAAACATTTTTCAAAAAAACTCGAAAAATTAGATTCGCCGGGGTTCGACCTCGTGACCATCCATTCCACAGTACAACCGTCTAACCGCCGAGGCCATCAAGGCTTTAATGGTAGAATGGGATTTTCGTTGGTCAATTCGTCGGCATATTGCAGAAGCGCCATGATTGTGACGAGGTTACGCTGGCGGAAGGGTAATTGGGTGCAAATAGTTCCAAGCTAACCGCATAATTCGATAATGCGACAGTTATTTCTTGATATATCGCATTTATATAGCTCGGTGATATTATAGATAATGTTCGTAGTTGATTTTAATCTTTGAATGGCTTTCTCAAAAAAGTTTTTAGAAGCGAGGTCAACAGGGTCAAAAGAAATAGTCTTTGGCGCCAATGATATCAGCAATGGCGAATTTGAATTAAGATTCGATTCTTTTGGAGTCGGAGGTGCGCAAGCACACGGCAATCGTACTTATATAGCTCCGTGCACGTAATTTGAAGGGACAGTTTGGGTGTGGGATTTAGGTGACCAGGAAGATGATATGTAATTTGAATCTATCCGCCTGCAGCTCATCACTGTAGTTACAAACTAAATGCTCATCACTGATAATGAATTTAGCGCCGACATGTCAAACCATCATTCTCTTGAGTGCCCGAACACCTAAATCAGTGTGTACTTCAGCTTGAAAAGTTCAGGTGAAGGGGTTTTCTTCGTGATAATATTCATAATGGTATAAGGTGGTGGTATGAGAGGGCCGGCGAATCTAGGAACTGGAAGAAGAGGGAGCGTGCTCTGCATTTCTTATCAACATTCCTGGACAGGTGTGTTCCAAAATTTCATAAGTGGTAAATTAAAAACGTTTCCATCAATTAGGAGCCGTGCGTCTGGTGCACCCGCTTGGATCCGCGCCTCATAAACGTACATGAATGAATAATATCGAGAACATTTTTCAAAAAAACTCGAAAAATTATATTAGCCGGGGTTCGAACTCGTGACCATCCATTCCACAGTACAACCGTCTAACCGCCGAGGCCATCACGGCTTAAATGGTCGAATGGGATTTTCGTTGGTCAACTCGTCGGCATATTGAAGAAGCGCCATGATTGTGACGAGGTTACGCTGGCGGAAGGGTAATTGGGTGCAAATAGTTCCAAGCTAACCGTATAATTCGATAATGCGACAGTTATTTCTTGATATATCGCATTTATATAGCTCGGTGATATTATAGATAATGTTCGTAGTTGATTTTAATCTTTGAATGGCTTTCTCAAAAAAGTTTTTAGAAGCGAGGTCAACAGGGTCAAAAGAAATAGTCTTTGGCGCCAATGATATCAGCAATGGCGAATTTGAATTAAGATTCGATTCTTTTGGAGTCGGAGGTGCGCAAGCACACGGCAATCGTACTTATATAGCTCCGTGCACGTAATTTGAAGGGACAGTTTGGGTGTGGGATTTAGGTGACCAGGAAGATGATATGTAATTTGAATCTATCCGCCTGCAGCTCATCACTGTAGTTACAAACTAAATGCTCATCACTGATAATGAATTTAGCGCCGACATGTCAAACCATTCTCTGGAGTGCTCGAACACCTAAATCAGTGTGTACTTCAGCTTGAAAAGTTCAGGTGAAGGGGTTTTCTTCGTGATAATATTCATAATGGTATAAGGTGGTGGTATAAGAGGGCCGGCGAATCTAGGAACTGGAAGAAGAGGGAGCGTGCTCTGCATTTCTTATCAACATTCCTGGACAGGTGTGTTCCAAAATTTCATTAGTGGTAAATTAAAAACGTTTACATCAATTAGGAGCCGTGCGTCTGGTGCACCCGCTTGGATCCGCGCCTCATAAACGTACATGAATGAATAATATCGAGAACATTTTTCAAAAAAACTCGAAAAATTATATTAGCCGGGGTTCGAACTCGTGACCATCCATTCCATATATAGTACAACCGTCTAACCGCCGAGGCCATCAAGGCTTTAATGGTGGAATGGGATTTTCGTTGGTCAACTCGTCGGCATATTGAAGAAGCGCCATGATTGTGACGAGGTTACGCTGGCGGAAGGGTAATTGGGTGCAAATAGTTCCAAGCTAACCGTATAATTCGATAATGCGACAGTTATTTCTTGATATATCGCATTTATATAGCTCGGTGATATTATAGATTATGTTCGTAGTTGATTTTAAAGTTTGAATGGCTTTCTCAAAAAAGTTTTTAGAAGCGAGGTCAACAGGGTCAAAAGAAATAGTCTTTGGCGCCAATGAATTCAGCAATGGCGAATTTGAATTAAGATTCGATTCTTTTGGAGTCGGAAGTGCGCAAGCACACGGCAATCGTATTTATATAGCTCCGTGCACGTAATTTGAAGGGACAGTTTGGGTGTGGGATTTAGGTGACCAGGAAGATGATATGTAATTTGAATCTATCCGCCTGCAGCTCATCACTGTAGTTACAAACTAAATGCTCATCACTGATAATGAATTTAGCGCCGACATGTCAAACCATTCTCTGGAGTGCTCGAACACCTAAATCAGTGTGTACTTCAGCTTGAAAAGTTCGGGTGAAGGGGTTTTCTTCGTGATAATATTCATAATGGTATAAGGTGGTGGTATAAGAGGGCCGGCGAATCTAGGAACTGGAAGAAGAGGGAGCGTGCTCTGCATTTCTTATCAACATTCCTGGACAGGTGTGTTCCAAAATTTCATTAGTGGTAAATTAAAAACGTTTACATCAATTAGGAGCCGTGCGTCTGGTGCACCCGCTTGGATCCGCGCCTGATAAACGTACATGAATGAATAATATCGAGAACATTTTTCAAAAAAACTCGAAAAATTAGATTCCCGGGGTTCGAACTCGTGACCATCCATTCCACAGTACAACCGTCTAACCGCCGAGGCCATCAAGGCTTTAATGGTAGAATGGGATTTTCGTTGGTCAACTCGTCGGCATATTGAAGAAGCGCCATGATTGTGACGAGGTTACGCTGGCGGAAGGGTAATTGGGTGCAAATAGTTCCAAGCTAACCGTATAATTCGATAATGCGACAGTTATTTCTTGATATATCGCATTTATATAGCTCGGTGATATTATAGATAATGTTCGTAGTTGATTTTAATGTTTGAATGGCTTTCTCAAAAAAGTTTTTAGAAGCGAGGTCAACAGGGTCAAAAGAAATAGTCTTTGGCGCCAATGAATTCAGCAATGGCGAATTTGAATTAAGATTCGATTCTTTTGGAGTCGGAAGTGCGCAAGCACACGGCAATCGTATTTATATAGCTCCGTGCACGTAATTTGAAGGGACAGTTTGGGTGTGGGATTTAGGTGACCAGGAAGATGATATGTAATTTGAATCTATCCGCCTGCAGCTCATCACTGTAGTTACAAACTAAATGCTCATCACTGATAATGAATTTAGCGCCGACATGTCAAACCATTCTCTGGAGTGCTCGAACACCTAAATAAGTGTGTACTTCAGCTTGAAAAGTTCAGGTGAAGGGGTTTTCTTCGTGAGAATATTCATAATGGTATAAGGTGGTGGTATAAGAGGGCCGGCGAATCTAGGTACTGGAAGAAGAGGGAGCGTGCTCTGCATTTCTTATCAACATTCCTGGACAGGTGTGTTCCAAAATTTCATTAGTGGTAAATTAAAAACGTTTACATCAATTAGGAGCCGTGCGTCTGGTGCACCCGCTTGGATCCGCGCCTCATAAACGTACATGAATGAATAATATCGAGAACATTTTTCAAAAAAACTCGAAAAATTAGATTCGCCGGGGTTCGAACTCGTGACCATCCATTCCACAGTACAACCGTCTAACCGCCGAGGCCATCAAGGCTTTAATGGTAGAACGGGATTTTCGTTGGTCAAGTCGTCGGCATATTGAAGAAGCGCCATGATTGTGACGAGGTTACGCTGGCGGAAGGGTAATTGGGTGCAAATAGTTCCAAGCTAACCGTATAATTCGATAATGCGACAGTTATTTCTTGATATATCGCATTTATATAGCTTGGTGATATTATAGATAATGTTCGTAGTTGATTTTAATGTTTGAATGGCTTTCTCAAAAAAGTTTTTAGAAGCGAGGTCAACAGGGTCAAAAGAAATAGTCTTTGGCGCCAATGAATTCAGCAATGGCGAATTTGAATTAAGATTCGATTCTTTTGGAGTCGGAAGTGCGCAAGCACACGGCAATCGTATTTATATAGCTCCGTGCACGTAATTTGAAGGGACAGTTTGGGTGTGGGATTTAGGTGACCAGGAAGATGATATGTAATTTGAATCTATCCGCCTGCAGCTCATCACTGTAGTTACAAACTAAATGCTCATCACTGATAATGAATTTAGCGCCGACATGTCAAACCATTCTTTGGAGTGCTCGAACACCTAAATCAGTGTGTACTTCAGCTTGAAAAGTTCAGGTGAAGGAATTTTCTTCGTGATAATATTCATAATGGTATAAGGTGGTGGTATAAGAGGGCCGGCGAATCTAGGAACTGGAAGAAGAGGGAGCGTGCTCTGCATTTCTTATCAACATTCCTGGACAGGTGTGTTCCAAAATTTCATTAGTGGTAAATTAAAAACGTTTACATCAATTAGGAGCCGTGCGTCTGGTGCACCCGCTTGGATCCGCGCCTGATAAACGTACATGAATGAATAATATCGAGAACATTTTTCAAAAAAACTCGAAAAATTAGATTCCCGGGGTTCGAACTCGTGACCATCCATTCCACAGTACAACCGTCTAACCGCCGAGGCCATCAAGGCTTTAATGGTAGAATGGGATTTTCGTTGGTCAACTCGTCGGCATATTGAAGAAGCGCCATGATTGTGACGAGGTTACGCTGGCGGAAGGGTAATTGGGTGCAAATAGTTCCAAGCTAACCGTATAATTCGATAATGCGACAGTTATTTCTTGATATATCGCATTTATATAGCTCGGTGATATTATAGATAATGTTCGTAGTTGATTTTAATCTTTGAATGGCTTTCTCAAAAAAGTTTTTAGAAGCGAGGTCAACAGGGTCAAAAGAAATAGTCTTTGGCGCCAATGATATCAGCAATGGCGAATTTGAATTAAGATTCGATTCTTTTGGAGTCGGAGGTGCGCAAGCACACGGCAATCGTACTTATATAGCTCCGTGCACGTAATTTGAAGGGACAGTTTGGGTGTGGGATTTAGGTGACCAGGAAGATGATACGTAATTTGAATCTATCCGCCTGCAGCTCATCACTGTAGTTACAAACTAAATGCTCATCACTGATAATGAATTTAGCGCCGACATGTCAAACCATTCTCTGGAGTGCTCGAACACCTAAATCAGTGTGTACTTCAGCTTGAAAAGTTCAGGTGAAGGGGTTTTCTTCGTGATAATATTCATAATGGTATAAGGTGGTGGTATAAGAGGGCCGGCGAATCTAGGAACTGGAAGAAGAGGGAGCGTGCTCTGCATTTCTTATCAACATTCCTGGACAGGTGTGTTCCAAAATTTCATTAGTGGTAAATTAAAAACGTTTACATCAATCAGGAGCCGTGCGTCTGGTGCACCCGCTTGGATCCGCGCCTGATAAACGTACATGAATGAATAATATCGAGAACATTTTTCAAAAAAACTCGAAAAATTAGATTCGCCGGGGTTCGAACTCGTGACCATCCATTCCACAGTACAACCGTCTAACCGCCGAGGCCATCAAGGCTTTAATGGTAGAACGGGATTTTCGTTGGTCAACCCGTCGGCATATTGAAGAAGCGCCATGATTGTGACGAGGTTACGCTGGCGGAAGGGTAATTGGGTGCAAATAGTTCCAAGCTAACCGTATAATTCGATAATGCGACAGTTATTTCTTGATATATCGCATTTATATAGCTCGGTGATATTATAGATAATGTTCGTAGTTGATTTTAATGTTTGAATGGCTTTCTCAAAAAAGTTTTTAGAAGCGAGGTCAACAGGGTCAAAAGAAATAGTCTTTGGCGCCAATGAATTCAGCAATGGCGAATTTGAATTAAGATTCGATTCTTTTGGAGTCGGAGGTGCGCAAGCACACGGCAATCGTACTTATATAGCTCCGTGCACGTAATTTGAAGGGACAGTTTGGGTGTGGGATTTAGGTGACCAGGAAGATGATATGTAATTTGAATCTATCCGCCTGCAGCTCATCACTGTAGTTACAAACTAAATGCTCATCACTGATAATGAATTTAGCGCCGACATGTCAAACCATCATTCTCTTGAGTGCCAGAACACCTAAATCAGTGTGTACTTCAGCTTGAAAAGTTCAGGTGAAGGGGTTTTCTTCGTGATAATATTCATAATGGTATAAGGTGGTGGTATGAGAGGGCCGGCGAATCTAGGAACTGGAAGAAGAGGGAGCGTGCTCTGCATTTCTTATCAACATTCCTGGACAGGTGTGTTCCAAAATTTCATAAGTGGTAAATTAAAAACGTTTCCATCAATTAGGAGCCGTGCGTCTGGTGCACCCGCTTGGATCCGCGCCTCATAAACGTACATGAATGAATAATATCGAGAACATTTTTCAAAAAAACTCGAAAAATTATATTAGCCGGGGTTCGAACTCGTGACCATCCATTCCACAGTACAACCGTCTAACCGCCGAGGCCATCACGGCTTAAATGGTCGAATGGGATTTTCGTTGGTCAACTCGTCGGCATATTGAAGAAGCGCCATGATTGTGACGAGGTTACGCTGGCGGAAGGGTAATTGGGTGCAAATAGTTCCAAGCTAACCGTATAATTCGATAATGCGACAGTTATTTCTTGATATATCGCATTTATATAGCTCGGTGATATTATAGATAATGTTCGTAGTTGATTTTAATCTTTGAATGGCTTTCTCAAAAAAGTTTTTAGAAGCGAGGTCAACAGGGTCAAAAGAAATAGTCTTTGGCGCCAATGATATCAGCAATGGCGAATTTGAATTAAGATTCGATTCTTTTGGAGTCGGAGGTGCGCAAGCACACGGCAATCGTACTTATATAGCTCCGTGCACGTAATTTGAAGGGACAGTTTGGGTGTGGGATTTAGGTGACCAGGAAGATGATATGTAATTTGAATCTATCCGCCTGCAGCTCATCACTGTAGTTACAAACTAAATGCTCATCACTGATAATGAATTTAGCGCCGACATGTCAAACCATTCTCTGGAGTGCTCGAACACCTAAATCAGTGTGTACTTCAGCTTGAAAAGTTCAGGTGAAGGGGTTTTCTTCGTGATAATATTCATAATGGTATAAGGTGGTGGTATAAGAGGGCCGGCGAATCTAGGAACTGGAAGAAGAGGGAGCGTGCTCTGCATTTCTTATCAACATTCCTGGACAGGTGTGTTCCAAAATTTCATTAGTGGTAAATTAAAAACGTTTACATCAATTAGGAGCCGTGCGTCTGGTGCACCCGCTTGGATCCGCGCCTCATAAACGTACATGAATGAATAATATCGAGAACATTTTTCAAAAAAACT
Source organism: Lineus longissimus (assembly GCF_910592395.1). NCBI lineage: Eukaryota > Metazoa > Nemertea > Pilidiophora > Heteronemertea > Lineidae > Lineus > Lineus longissimus. The sequence continues at coordinate 1,932,494 of NC_088317.1, forward strand.
CGAAAAATTATATTAGCCGGGGTTCGAACTCGTGACCATCCATTCCATATATAGTACAACCGTCTAACCGCCGAGGCCATCAAGGCTTTAATGGTGGAATGGGATTTTCGTTGGTCAACTCGTCGGCATATTGAAGAAGCGCCATGATTGTGACGAGGTTACGCTGGCGGAAGGGTAATTGGGTGCAAATAGTTCCAAGCTAACCGTATAATTCGATAATGCGACAGTTATTTCTTGATATATCGCATTTATATAGCTCGGTGATATTATAGATTATGTTCGTAGTTGATTTTAAAGTTTGAATGGCTTTCTCAAAAAAGTTTTTAGAAGCGAGGTCAACAGGGTCAAAAGAAATAGTCTTTGGCGCCAATGAATTCAGCAATGGCGAATTTGAATTAAGATTCGATTCTTTTGGAGTCGGAAGTGCGCAAGCACACGGCAATCGTATTTATATAGCTCCGTGCACGTAATTTGAAGGGACAGTTTGGGTGTGGGATTTAGGTGACCAGGAAGATGATATGTAATTTGAATCTATCCGCCTGCAGCTCATCACTGTAGTTACAAACTAAATGCTCATCACTGATAATGAATTTAGCGCCGACATGTCAAACCATTCTCTGGAGTGCTCGAACACCTAAATCAGTGTGTACTTCAGCTTGAAAAGTTCGGGTGAAGGGGTTTTCTTCGTGATAATATTCATAATGGTATAAGGTGGTGGTATAAGAGGGCCGGCGAATCTAGGAACTGGAAGAAGAGGGAGCGTGCTCTGCATTTCTTATCAACATTCCTGGACAGGTGTGTTCCAAAATTTCATTAGTGGTAAATTAAAAACGTTTACATCAATTAGGAGCCGTGCGTCTGGTGCACCCGCTTGGATCCGCGCCTGATAAACGTACATGAATGAATAATATCGAGAACATTTTTCAAAAAAACTCGAAAAATTAGATTCCCGGGGTTCGAACTCGTGACCATCCATTCCACAGTACAACCGTCTAACCGCCGAGGCCATCAAGGCTTTAATGGTAGAATGGGATTTTCGTTGGTCAACTCGTCGGCATATTGAAGAAGCGCCATGATTGTGACGAGGTTACGCTGGCGGAAGGGTAATTGGGTGCAAATAGTTCCAAGCTAACCGTATAATTCGATAATGCGACAGTTATTTCTTGATATATCGCATTTATATAGCTCGGTGATATTATAGATAATGTTCGTAGTTGATTTTAATGTTTGAATGGCTTTCTCAAAAAAGTTTTTAGAAGCGAGGTCAACAGGGTCAAAAGAAATAGTCTTTGGCGCCAATGAATTCAGCAATGGCGAATTTGAATTAAGATTCGATTCTTTTGGAGTCGGAAGTGCGCAAGCACACGGCAATCGTATTTATATAGCTCCGTGCACGTAATTTGAAGGGACAGTTTGGGTGTGGGATTTAGGTGACCAGGAAGATGATATGTAATTTGAATCTATCCGCCTGCAGCTCATCACTGTAGTTACAAACTAAATGCTCATCACTGATAATGAATTTAGCGCCGACATGTCAAACCATTCTCTGGAGTGCTCGAACACCTAAATAAGTGTGTACTTCAGCTTGAAAAGTTCAGGTGAAGGGGTTTTCTTCGTGAGAATATTCATAATGGTATAAGGTGGTGGTATAAGAGGGCCGGCGAATCTAGGAACTGGAAGAAGAGGGAGCGTGCTCTGCATTTCTTATCAACATTCCTGGACAGGTGTGTTCCAAAATTTCATTAGTGGTAAATTAAAAACGTTTACATCAATCAGGAGCCGTGCGTCTGGTGCACCCGCTTGGATCCGCGCCTGATAAACGTACATGAATGAATAATATCGAGAACATTTTTCAAAAAAACTCGAAAAATTAGATTCGCCGGGGTTCGAACTCGTGACCATCCATTCCACAGTACAACCGTCTAACCGCCGAGGCCATCAAGGCTTTAATGGTAGAACGGGATTTTCGTTGGTCAATTCGTCGGCATATTGAAGAAGCGCCATGATTGTGACGAGGTTACGCTGGCGGAAGGGTAATTGGGTGCAAATAGTTCCAAGCTAACCGTATAATTCGATAATGCGACAGTTATTTCTTGATATATCGCATTTATATAGCTCGGTGATATTATAGATAATGTTCGTAGTTGATTTTAATGTTTGAATGGCTTTCTCAAAAAAGTTTTTAGAAGCGAGGTCAACAGGGTCAAAAGAAATAGTCTTTGGCGCCAATGAATTCAGCAATGGCGAATTTGAATTAAGATTCGATTCTTTTGGAGTCGGAGGTGCGCAAGCACACGGCAATCGTACTTATATAGCTCCGTGCACGTAATTTGAAGGGACAGTTTGGGTGTGGGATTTAGGTGACCAGGAAGATGATATGTAATTTGAATCTATCCGCCTGCAGCTCATCACTGTAGTTACAAACTAAATGCTCATCACTGATAATGAATTTAGCGCCGACATGTCAAACCATCATTCTCTTGAGTGCCAGAACACCTAAATCAGTGTGTACTTCAGCTTGAAAAGTTCAGGTGAAGGGGTTTTCTTCGTGATAATATTCATAATGGTATAAGGTGGTGGTATGAGAGGGCCGGCGAATCTAGGAACTGGAAGAAGAGGGAGCGTGCTCTGCATTTCTTATCAACATTCCTGGACAGGTGTGTTCCAAAATTTCATAAGTGGTAAATTAAAAACGTTTCCATCAATTAGGAGCCGTGCGTCTGGTGCACCCGCTTGGATCCGCGCCTCATAAACGTACATGAATGAATAATATCGAGAACATTTTTCAAAAAAACTCGAAAAATTATATTAGCCGGGGTTCGAACTCGTGACCATCCATTCCACAGTACAACCGTCTAACCGCCGAGGCCATCACGGCTTAAATGGTCGAATGGGATTTTCGTTGGTCAACTCGTCGGCATATTGAAGAAGCGCCATGATTGTGACGAGGTTACGCTGGCGGAAGGGTAATTGGGTGCAAATAGTTCCAAGCTAACCGTATAATTCGATAATGCGACAGTTATTTCTTGATATATCGCATTTATATAGCTCGGTGATATTATAGATAATGTTCGTAGTTGATTTTAATCTTTGAATGGCTTTCTCAAAAAAGTTTTTAGAAGCGAGGTCAACAGGGTCAAAAGAAATAGTCTTTGGCGCCAATGATATCAGCAATGGCGAATTTGAATTAAGATTCGATTCTTTTGGAGTCGGAGGTGCGCAAGCACACGGCAATCGTACTTATATAGCTCCGTGCACGTAATTTGAAGGGACAGTTTGGGTGTGGGATTTAGGTGACCAGGAAGATGATATGTAATTTGAATCTATCCGCCTGCAGCTCATCACTGTAGTTACAAACTAAATGCTCATCACTGATAATGAATTTAGCGCCGACATGTCAAACCATTCTCTGGAGTGCTCGAACACCTAAATCAGTGTGTACTTCAGCTTGAAAAGTTCAGGTGAAGGGGTTTTCTTCGTGATAATATTCATAATGGTATAAGGTGGTGGTATAAGAGGGCCGGCGAATCTAGGAACTGGAAGAAGAGGGAGCGTGCTCTGCATTTCTTATCAACATTCCTGGACAGGTGTGTTCCAAAATTTCATTAGTGGTAAATTAAAAACGTTTACATCAATTAGGAGCCGTGCGTCTGGTGCACCCGCTTGGATCCGCGCCTCATAAACGTACATGAATGAATAATATCGAGAACATTTTTCAAAAAAACTCGAAAAATTATATTAGCCGGGGTTCGAACTCGTGACCATCCATTCCATATATAGTACAACCGTCTAACCGCCGAGGCCATCAAGGCTTTAATGGTAGAACGGGATTTTCGTTGGTCAACTCGTCGGCATATTGAAGAAGCGCCATGATTGTGACGAGGTTACGCTGGCGGAAGGGTAATTGGGTGCAAATAGTTCCAAGCTAACCGTATAATTCGATAATGCGACAGTTATTTCTTGATATATCGCATTTATATAGCTCGGTGATATTATAGATAATGTTCGTAGTTGATTTTAATGTTTGAATGGCTTTCTCAAAAAAGTTTTTAGAAGCGAGGTCAACAGGGTCAAAAGAAATAGTCTTTGGCGCCAATGAATTCAGCAATGGCGAATTTGAATTAAGATTCGATTCTTTTGGAGTCGGAAGTGCGCAAGCACACGGCAATCGTATTTATATAGCTCCGTGCACGTAATTTGAAGGGACAGTTTGGGTGTGGGATTTAGGTGACCAGGAAGATGATATGTAATTTGAATCTATCCGCCTGCAGCTCATCACTGTAGTTACAAACTAAATGCTCATCACTGATAATGAATTTAGCGCCGACATGTCAAACCATTCTCTGGAGTGCTCGAACACCTAAATAAGTGTGTACTTCAGCTTGAAAAGTTCAGGTGAAGGGGTTTTCTTCGTGAGAATATTCATAATGGTATAAGGTGGTGGTATAAGAGGGCCGGCGAATCTAGGTACTGGAAGAAGAGGGAGCGTGCTCTGCATTTCTTATCAACATTCCTGGACAGGTGTGTTCCAAAATTTCATTAGTGGTAAATTAAAAACGTTTACATCAATTAGGAGCCGTGCGTCTGGTGCACCCGCTTGGATCCGCGCCTCATAAACGTACATGAATGAATAATATCGAGAACATTTTTCAAAAAAACTCGAAAAATTAGATTCGCCGGGGTTCGAACTCGTGACCATCCATTCCACAGTACAACCGTCTAACCGCCGAGGCCATCAAGGCTTTAATGGTAGAACGGGATTTTCGTTGGTCAAGTCGTCGGCATATTGAAGAAGCGCCATGATTGTGACGAGGTTACGCTGGCGGAAGGGTAATTGGGTGCAAATAGTTCCAAGCTAACCGTATAATTCGATAATGCGACAGTTATTTCTTGATATATCGCATTTATATAGCTTGGTGATATTATAGATAATGTTCGTAGTTGATTTTAATGTTTGAATGGCTTTCTCAAAAAAGTTTTTAGAAGCGAGGTCAACAGGGTCAAAAGAAATAGTCTTTGGCGCCAATGAATTCAGCAATGGCGAATTTGAATTAAGATTCGATTCTTTTGGAGTCGGAAGTGCGCAAGCACACGGCAATCGTATTTATATAGCTCCGTGCACGTAATTTGAAGGGACAGTTTGGGTGTGGGATTTAGGTGACCAGGAAGATGATATGTAATTTGAATCTATCCGCCTGCAGCTCATCACTGTAGTTACAAACTAAATGCTCATCACTGATAATGAATTTAGCGCCGACATGTCAAACCATTCTTTGGAGTGCTCGAACACCTAAATCAGTGTGTACTTCAGCTTGAAAAGTTCAGGTGAAGGAGTTTTCTTCGTGATAATATTCATAATGGTATAAGGTGGTGGTATAAGAGGGCCGGCGAATCTAGGAACTGGAAGAAGAGGGAGCGTGCTCTGCATTTCTTATCAACATTCCTGGACAGGTGTGTTCCAAAATTTCATTAGTGGTAAATTAAAAACGTTTACATCAATTAGGAGCCGTGCGTCTGGTGCACCCGCTTGGATCCGCGCCTGATAAACGTACATGAATGAATAATATCGAGAACATTTTTCAAAAAAACTCGAAAAATTAGATTCCCGGGGTTCGAACTCGTGACCATCCATTCCACAGTACAACCGTCTAACCGCCGAGGCCATCAAGGCTTTAATGGTAGAATGGGATTTTCGTTGGTCAACTCGTCGGCATATTGAAGAAGCGCCATGATTGTGACGAGGTTACGCTGGCGGAAGGGTAATTGGGTGCAAATAGTTCCAAGCTAACCGTATAATTCGATAATGCGACAGTTATTTCTTGATATATCGCATTTATATAGCTCGGTGATATTATAGATAATGTTCGTAGTTGATTTTAATCTTTGAATGGCTTTCTCAAAAAAGTTTTTAGAAGCGAGGTCAACAGGGTCAAAAGAAATAGTCTTTGGCGCCAATGATATCAGCAATGGCGAATTTGAATTAAGATTCGATTCTTTTGGAGTCGGAGGTGCGCAAGCACACGGCAATCGTACTTATATAGCTCCGTGCACGTAATTTGAAGGGACAGTTTGGGTGTGGGATTTAGGTGACCAGGAAGATGATACGTAATTTGAATCTATCCGCCTGCAGCTCATCACTGTAGTTACAAACTAAATGCTCATCACTGATAATGAATTTAGCGCCGACATGTCAAACCATTCTCTGGAGTGCTCGAACACCTAAATCAGTGTGTACTTCAGCTTGAAAAGTTCAGGTGAAGGGGTTTTCTTCGTGATAATATTCATAATGGTATAAGGTGGTGGTATAAGAGGGCCGGCGAATCTAGGAACTGGAAGAAGAGGGAGCGTGCTCTGCATTTCTTATCAACATTCCTGGACAGGTGTGTTCCAAAATTTCATTAGTGGTAAATTAAAAACGTTTACATCAATCAGGAGCCGTGCGTCTGGTGCACCCGCTTGGATCCGCGCCTGATAAACGTACATGAATGAATAATATCGAGAACATTTTTCAAAAAAACTCGAAAAATTAGATTCGCCGGGGTTCGAACTCGTGACCATCCATTCCACAGTACAACCGTCTAACCGCCGAGGCCATCAAGGCTTTAATGGTAGACCGGGATTTTCGTTGGTCAACTCGTCGGCATAATGAAGAAGCGCCATGATTGTGACGAGGTTACGCTGGCGGAAGGGTAATTGGGTGCAAATAGTTCCAAGCTAACCGTATAATTCGATAATGCGACAGTTATTTCTTGATATATCGCATTTATATAGCTCGGTGATATTATAGATAATGTTCGTAGTTGATTTTAATGTTTGAATGGCTTTCTCAAAAAAGTTTTTAGAAGCGAGGTCAACAGGGTCAAAAGAAATAGTCTTTGGCGCCAATGAATTCAGCAATGGCGAATTTGAATTAAGATTCGATTCTTTTGGAGTCGGAAGTGCGCAAGCACACGGCAATCGTATTTATATAGCTCCGTGCACGTAATTTGAAGGGACAGTTTGGGTGTGGGATTTAGGTGACCAGGAAGATGATATGTAATTTGAATCTATCCGCCTGCAGCTCATCACTGTAGTTACAAACTAAATGCTCATCACTGATAATGAATTTAGCGCCGACATGTCAAACCATTCTCTGGAGTGCTCGAACACCTAAATAAGTGTGTACTTCAGCTTGAAAAGTTCAGGTGAAGGGGTTTTCTTCGTGAGAATATTCATAATGGTATAAGGTGGTGGTATAAGAGGGCCGGCGAATCTAGGAACTGGAAGAAGAGGGAGCGTGCTCTGCATTTCTTATCAACATTCCTGGACAGGTGTGTTCCAAAATTTCATTAGTGGTAAATTAAAAACGTTTACATCAATTAGGAGCCGTGCGTCTGGTGCACCCGCTTGGATCCGCGCCTGATAAACGTACATGAATGAATAATATCGAGAACATTTTTCAAAAAAACTCGAAAAATTAGATTCGCCGGGGTTCGAACTCGTGACCATCCATTCCACAGTACAACCGTCTAACCGCCGAGGCCATCAAGGCTTTAATGGTAGAATGGGATTTTCGTTGGTCAATTCGTCGGCATATTGAAGAAGCGCCATGATTGTGACGAGGTTACGCTGGCGGAAGGGTAATTGGGTGCAAATAGTTCCAAGCTAACCGTATAATTCGATAATGCGACAGTTATTTCTTGATATATCGCATTTATATAGCTCGGTGATATTATAGATAATGTTCGTAGTTGATTTTAATGTTTGAATGGCTTTCTCAAAAAAGTTTTTAAGAAGCGAGGTCAACAGGGTCAAAAGAAATAGTCTTTGGCGCCAATGATATCAGCAATGGCGAATTTGAATTAAGATTCGATTCTTTTGGAGTCGGAAGTGCGCAAGCACACGGCAATCGTATTTATATAGCTCCGTGCACGTAATTTGAAGGGACAGTTTGGGTGTTGGATTTAGGTGACCAGGAAGATGATATGTAATTTGAATCTATCCGCCTGCAGCTCATCACTGTAGTTACAAACTAAATGCTCATCACTGATAATGAATTTAGCGCCGACATGTCAAACCATTCTCTGGAGTGCTCGAACACCTAAATCAGTGTGTACTTCAGCTTGAAAAGTTCAGGTGAAGGGGTTTTCTTCGTGATAATATTCATAATGGTATAAGGTGGTGGTATAAGAGGGCCGGCGAATCTAGGAACTGGAAGAAGAGGGAGCGTGCTCTGCATTTCTTATCAACATTCCTGGACAGGTGTGTTCCAAAATTTCATTAGTGGTAAATTAAAAACGTTTACATCAATTAGGAGCCGTGCGTCTGGTGCACCCGCTTGGATCCGCGCCTGATAAACGTACATGAATGAATAATATCGAGAACATTTTTCAAAAAAACTCGAAAAATTATATTCGCCCGGGTTCGAACTCGTGACCATCCATTCCACAGTACAACCGTCTAACCGCCGAGGCCATCAAGGCTTTAATGGTAGAATGGGATTTTCGTTGGTCAATTCGTCGGCATATTGAAGAAGCGCCATGATTGTGACGAGGTTACGCTGGCGGAAGGGTAATTGGGTGCAAATAGTTCCAAGCTAACCGTATAATTCGATAATGCGACAGTTATTTCTTGATATATCGCATTTATATAGCTCGGTGATATTATAGATAATGTTCGTAGTTGATTTTAATGTTTGAATGGCTTTCTCAAAAAAGTTTTTAGAAGCGAGGTCAACAGGGTCAAAAGAAATAGTCTTTGGCGCCAATGAATTCAGCAATGGCGAATTTGAATTAAGATTCGATTCTTTTGGAGTCGGAAGTGCGCAACCACACGGCAATCGTACTTATATAGCTCCGTGCACGTAATTTGAAGGGACAGTTTGGGTGTGGGATTTAGGTGACCAGGAAGATGATATGTAATTTGAATCTATCCGCCTGCAGCTCATCACTGTAGTTACAAACTAAATGCTCATCACTGATAATGAATTTAGCGCCGACATGTCAAACCATTCTCTGGAGTGCTCGAACACCTAAATCAGTGTGTACTTCAGCTTGAAAAGTTCGGGTGAAGGGGTTTTCTTCGTGATAATATTCATAATGGTATAAGGTGGTGGTATAAGAGGGCCGGCGAATCTAGGAACTGGAAGAAGAGGGAGCGTGCTCTGCATTTCTTATCAACATTCCTGGACAGGTGTGTTCCAAAATTTCATTAGTGGTAAATTAAAAACGTTTACATCAATCAGGAGCCGTGCGTCTGGTGCACCCGCTTGGATCCGCGCCTGATAAACGTACATGAATGAATAATATCGAGAACATTTTTCAAAAAAACTCGAAAAATTAGATTCGCCGGGGTTCGAACTCGTGACCATCCATTCCACAGTACAACCGTCTAACCGCCGAGGCCATCAAGGCTTTAATGGTAGACCGGGATTTTCGTTGGTCAACTCGTCGGCATATTGAAGAAGCGCCATGATTGTGACGAGGTTACGCTGGCGGAAGGGTAATTGGGTGCAAATAGTTCCAAGCTAACCGTATAATTCGATAATGCGACAGTTATTTCTTGATATATCGCATTTATATAGCTCGGTGATATTATAGATAATGTTCGTAGTTGATTTTAATGTTTGAATGGCTTTCTCAAAAAAGTTTTTAGAAGCGAGGTCAACAGGGTCAAAAGAAATAGTCTTTGGCGCCAATGAATTCAGCAATGGCGAATTTGAATTAAGATTCGATTCTTTTGGAGTCGGAAGTGCGCAAGCACACGGCAATCGTATTTATATAGCTCCGTGCACGTAATTTGAAGGGACAGTTTGGGTGTGGGATTTAGGTGACCAGGAAGATGATATGTAATTTGAATCTATCCGCCTGCAGCTCATCACTGTAGTTACAAACTAAATGCTCATCACTGATAATGAATTTAGCGCCGACATGTCAAACCATTCTCTGGAGTGCTCGAACACCTAAATAAGTGTGTACTTCAGCTTGAAAAGTTCAGGTGAAGGGGTTTTCTTCGTGAGAATATTCATAATGGTATAAGGTGGTGGTATAAGAGGGCCGGCGAATCTAGGAACTGGAAGAAGAGGGAGCGTGCTCTGCATTTCTTATCAACATTCCTGGACAGGTGTGTTCCAAAATTTCATTAGTGGTAAATTAAAAACGTTTACATCAATTAGGAGCCGTGCGTCTGGTGCACCCGCTTGGATCCGCGCCTGATAAACGTACATGAATGAATAATATCGAGAACATTTTTCAAAAAAACTCGAAAAATTAGATTCGCCGGGGTTCGAACTCGTGACCATCCATTCCACAGTACAACCGTCTAACCGCCGAGGCCATCAAGGCTTTAATGGTAGAATGGGATTTTCGTTGGTCAATTCGTCGGCATATTGAAGAAGCGCCATGATTGTGACGAGGTTACGCTGGCGGAAGGGTAATTGGGTGCAAATAGTTCCAAGCTAACCGTATAATTCGATAATGCGACAGTTATTTCTTGATATATCGCATTTATATAGCTCGGTGATATTATAGATAATGTTCGTAGTTGATTTTAATGTTTGAATGGCTTTCTCAAAAAAGTTTTTAAGAAGCGAGGTCAACAGGGTCAAAAGAAATAGTCTTTGGCGCCAATGATATCAGCAATGGCGAATTTGAATTAAGATTCGATTCTTTTGGAGTCGGAAGTGCGCAAGCACACGGCAATCGTATTTATATAGCTCCGTGCACGTAATTTGAAGGGACAGTTTGGGTGTTGGATTTAGGTGACCAGGAAGATGATATGTAATTTGAATCTATCCGCCTGCAGCTCATCACTGTAGTTACAAACTAAATGCTCATCACTGATAATGAATTTAGCGCCGACATGTCAAACCATTCTCTGGAGTGCTCGAACACCTAAATCAGTGTGTACTTCAGCTTGAAAAGTTCAGGTGAAGGGGTTTTCTTCGTGATAATATTCATAATGGTATAAGGTGGTGGTATAAGAGGGCCGGCGAATCTAGGAACTGGAAGAAGAGGGAGCGTGCTCTGCATTTCTTATCAACATTCCTGGACAGGTGTGTTCCAAAATTTCATTAGTGGTAAATTAAAAACGTTTACATCAATTAGGAGCCGTGCGTCTGGTGCACCCGCTTGGATCCGCGCCTGATAAACGTACATGAATGAATAATATCGAGAACATTTTTCAAAAAAACTCGAAAAATTATATTCGCCGGGGTTCGAACTCGTGACCATCCATTCCACAGTACAACCGTCTAACCGCCGAGGCCATCAAGGCTTTAATGGTAGAATGGGATTTTCGTTGGTCAATTCGTCGGCATATTGAAGAAGCGCCATGATTGTGACGAGGTTACGCTGGCGGAAGGGTAATTGGGTGCAAATAGTTCCAAGCTAACCGTATAATTCGATAATGCGACAGTTATTTCTTGATATATCGCATTTATATAGCTCGGTGATATTATAGATAATGTTCGTAGTTGATTTTAATGTTTAAATGGCTTTCTCAAAAAAGTTTTTAGAAGCGAGGTCAACAGGGTCAAAAGAAATAGTCTTTGGCGCCAATGAATTCAGCAATGGCGAATTTGAATTAAGATTCGATTCTTTTGGAGTCGGAAGTGCGCAACCACACGGCAATCGTATTTATATAGCTCCGTGCACGTAATTTGAAGGGACAGTTTGGGTGTGGGATTTAGGTGACCAGGAAGATGATATGTAATTTGAATCTATCCGCCTGCAGCTCATCACTGTAGTTACAAACTAAATGCTCATCACTGATAATGAATTTAGCGCCGACATGTCAAACCATTCTCTGGAGTGCTCGAACACCTAAATCAGTGTGTACTTCAGCTTGAAAAGTTCGGGTGAAGGGGTTTTCTTCGTGATAATATTCATAATGGTATAAGGTGGTGGTATAAGAGGGCCGGCGAATCTAGGAACTGGAAGAAGAGGGAGCGTGCTCTGCATTTCTTATCAACATTCCTGGACAGGTGTGTTCCAAAATTTCATTAGTGGTAAATTAAAAACGTTTACATCAATTAGGAGCCGTGCGTCTGGTGCACCCGCTTGGATCCGCGCCTGATAAACGTACATGAATGAATAATATCGAGAACATTTTTCAAAAAAACTCGAAAAATTATATTCGCCGGGGTTCGAACTCGTGACCATCCATTCCACAGTACAACCGTCTAACCGCCGAGGCCATCAAGGCTTTAATGGTAGAATGGGATTTTCGTTGGTCAACTCGTCGGCATATTGAAGAAGCGCCATGATTGTGACGAGGTTACGCTGGCGGAAGGGTAATTGGGTGCAAATAGTTCCAAGCTAACCGTATAATTCGATAATGCGACAGTTATTTCTTTATATATCGCATTTATATAGCTCGGTGATATTATAGATAATGTTCGTAGTTGATTTTAATGTTTGAATGGCTTTCTCAAAAAAGTTTTTAGAAGCGAGGTCAACAGGGTCAAAAGAAATAGTCTTTGGCGCCAATGAATTCAGCAATGGCGAATTTGAATTAAGATTCGATTCTTTTGGAGTCGGAAGTGCGCAACCACACGGCAATCGTATTTATATAGCTCCGTGCACGTAATTTGAAGGGACAGTTTGGGTGTGGGATTTAGGTGACCAGGAAGATGATATGTAATTTGAATCTATCCGCCTGCAGCTCATCACTGTAGTTACAAACTAAATGCTCATCACTGATAATGAATTTAGCGCCGACATGTCAAACCATCATTCTCTTGAGTGCTCGAACACCTAAATCAGTGTGTACTTCAGCTTGAAAAGTTCAGGTGAAGGGGTTTTCTTCGTGATAATATTCATAATGGTATAAGGTGGTGGTATAAGAGGGCCGGCGAATCTAGGAACTGGAAGAAGAGGGAGCGTGCTCTGCATTTCTTATCAACATTCCTGGACAGGTGTGTTCCAAAATTTCATTAGTGGTAAATTAAAAACGTTTACATCAATTAGGAGCCGTGCGTCTGGTGCACCCGCTTGGATCCGCGCCTGATAAACGTACATGAATGAATAATATCGAGAACATTTTTCAAAAAAACTCGAAAAATTAGATTCGCCGGGGTTCGAACTCGTGACCATCCATTCCACAGTACAACCGTCTAACCGCCGAGGCCATCAAGGCTTTAATGGTAGAATGGGATTTTCGTTGGTCAACTCGTCGGCATATTGAAGAAGCGCCATGATTGTGACGAGGTTACGCTGGCGGAAGGGTAATTGGGTGCAAATAGTTCCAAGCTAACCGTATAATTCGATAATGCAACAGTTATTTCTTGATATATCGCATTTATATGCTCGGTGATATTATAGATAATGTTCGTAGTTGATTTTAATGTTTGAATGGCTTTCTCAAAAAAGTTTTTAAGAAGCGAGGTCAACAGGGTCAAAAGAAATAGTCTTTGGCGCCAATGATATCAGCAATGGCGAATTTGAATTAAGATTCGATTCTTTTGGAGTCGGAAGTGCGCAAGCACACGGCAATCGTATTTATATAGCTCCGTGCACGTAATTTGAAGGGACAGTTTGGGTGTTGGATTTAGGTGACCAGGAAGATGATATGTAATTTGAATCTATCCGCCTGCAGCTCATCACTGTAGTTACAAACTAAATGCTCATCACTGATAATGAATTTAGCGCCGACATGTCAAACCATTCTCTGGAGTGCTCGAACACCTAAATCAGTGTGTACTTCAGCTTGAAAAGTTCGGGTGAAGGGGTTTTCTTCGTGATAATATTCATAATGGTATAAGGTGGTGGTATAAGAGGGCCGGCGAATCTAGGAACTGGAAGAAGAGGGAGAGTGCTCTGCATTTCTTATCAACATTCCTGGACAGGTGTGTACCAAAATTTCATTAGTGGTAAATCAAAAACGTTTACATCATTAGGAGCCGTGCGTCTGGTGCACCCGCTTGGATCCGCGCCTGATAAACGTACATGTATGAATAATATCGAGAACATTTTTCAAAAAAACTCGAAAAATTAGATTCGCCGGGGTTCGAACTCGTGACCATCCATTCCACAGTACAACCGTCTAACCGCCGAGGCCATCAAGGCTTTAATGGCAGAATGGGATTTTCGGTGGTCAAGTCGTCGGCATATTGAAGAAGCGCCATGATTGTGACGAGGTTACGCTGGCGGAAGGGTAATTGGGTGCAAATAGTTCCAAGCTAACCGTATAATTCGATAATGCGACAGTTATTTCTTGATATATCGCATTTATATAGCTCGGTGATATTATAGATAATGTTCGTAGTTGATTTTAATGTTTGAATGGCTTTCTCAAAAAAGTTTTTAGAAGCGAGGTCAACAGGGTCAAAAGAAATAGTCTTTGGCGCCAATGATATCAGCAATGGCGAATTTGAATTAAGATTCGATTCTTTTGGAGTCGGAAGTGCGCAAGCACACGGCAATCGGCAGCTTATCACTGTAGTTACAAACTAAATGCTCATCACTGATAATGAATTTAGCGCTGACTTGTCAAAGCATGTCGAAATGGTACATGGGCCTTGGAGACAGAAACCAGAGGCTGAGGGGTCCTGGTGTTCCCCCAAGACCGTACATGAGGTGAGCTTCTCAGGTTGTCTCTATGCACAGGGTCGGCCAGTCCTCAAGAGCACAGTAAAGAGAGAGTCTCTACCCCAAGGCAGAAGGGTCCTGATGCTGTCCAAGGTGCATGAGGTACCTCTGATACACAAGCTATTTCAAGTGGGCTACTTGAGTTGCCAAGTAAGGTACTTGGGCCTGTCTTCACGAGCAGTAAGAGAGGAACTGTACCCAAGGCAGAAGGGTCCTGATGTTGTCCAAGGTGCACGAGGTACCTCTGATACACAAGCTACTTCAAGTGGGCTACTTAAGTTGCCCAGGAAGGTACTTGGGCCCGTCTTCAAGAGCACAGTAAGAGAGGAACTGTACCCAAGGCAGAAGGGTCCTGATGTTGTCCAAGGTGCACGAGGTACCTCTGATACACAAGCTACTTCAAGTGGGCTTCCTGAGTTGCACAGTATTAAAAGTACTTGGGCCTGTTTTCAAGGGCACAGTAAGAGAGACACTCTACCAAAGACAGAAGGGTCCGGATGCTGTCCTGGGTGCACGAGGTACCCCTGGTACTCAAGCTACTTCAAGCAGGCTACTTGAGTTGCCCAGTAAGGTACTCTACCCAAGGCAGAAGGGTCCGGATGCTGTCCAGGGTGCACGAGGTACCCCTGGTACTCAAGCTACTTCAAGCAGGCTACTTGAGTTGCCCAGTAAGGTACTCTACCCAAGGCAGAAGGGTCCTGATGCTGTCCAGGGTGCACGAGGTACCTCTGGCACTCAAGCTACTTCAAGAGGCTACTTGAGTTGCCCAGTAAGGTACTCTACCCAAGGCAGAAGGGTCCTGATGCTGTCCAGGGTGCACGAGGTTCCTCTGCCACACAAGCAGGCTACTTGAGTTGCCCTGTAAGGTACTCTACCCAAGGCAGAAGTGTTGTGATGCTGTCCTGGGTGCACGAGGTACCCCTGGTACTCAAGCTACTTCAAGAGGCTACTTGAGTTGCCCTGTAAGGTACTCTACCCAAGGCAGAAGTGTTGTGATGCTGTCCAGGGTGCACGAGTTTCCTCTGATACACAAGCTATTTCAAGTGGGCTACTCGAGTTGCCAAGGAAGGTACTTGGGCCTGTCTTCAAGAGCACAGTAAGAGAGACACTCTACCCAAGGCAGAAGGGTCCTGATGCTGTCTAAGGTGCACGAGGTACCTCTGATACACAAGCTATTTCAAGTGGGCTACTTGAGTTGCCAAGTAAGGTACTTGGGCCGGCCTCAAGGGCACAGCGAGACACAAGCTTTCCAGAGGCAGACTTGCAGATGAGGGTGAACATACAGGGTATGCTTCAGACGTGGGGAGGCTTGGCCCTTTTGTATATCAAGAATGTCCTGACATCACGATGAATTCTGATTGGCTGATCGAACATCCAACCATGGGCTGCTTGAAATGATTCTTACAGCATGTCACAAAATGAACACAAAAGATAATTTCACTCTTGTTGATAAATATTTATTCACAGTGATATGTACAAGCTTAGCTCCCAATATTTACACACAATAAGTCAAAAGTATTCATTATGACCAGATGCACACCAGCTTACTACTGCACATATCTATAGTACAGTACACAGGGGCAGTGGTCCTGCTTAGAGTGAGATGAAGTCATTCAAGATTTAACCATTTAGATTTTCTGTTTTATCATTGGAAAGCGCACCTACTTGCAGTAATAATGCAAAAACTGAAATGATGTTTTCGAGAACATGTAATGCTGCGAAAATGAGGAGTTTACAGTGATAGTTAACTTGGCACTAACATTATGGTGCACCGGTACCAAAATGACACATAGGGATAAAGAGAAAGGACTAGGTGCAACTACTTTTAGCTGTGATGCACAATTATACATCCCAGTCATTGCAATTACTAATCCTTTTAAAGGGAGACAAAGGCAGGGGCAAGATTAAGTTAAAAAAGTCGATCCACCAGTGTACAGTACAATACATGATTGTACAAGAAACATTTTCATCACAAAATGAAATCAGAGCCATTTTAGTAACGGTGCATATCAATACCGGGCGATTACTCATTTGGCCTCGTGCTTCCTGCCTATAGTCCCCCTTTAAAAGACCTAGAAAACCATTTACAACTAAGACGAATTTCAAAAACAACATTAACTAAAGCCACGTCACTTAGAACAATTGGGTATTACTCCCAAATTTGACAAAATATTTAAAGACAGAAGCGATAATGTTAATCAGACAAATGAAAACTTTTATCACAGAATCATGTGAAATGATCAAATTTTACCTCGTCCCAAGGTTGCCTCCCTACATACACCCACTACACCTACATGTAAGACACATGTGCTACATGCACTACTGACCTGATTGAGAGAACCTGGGGACGATGTGTATTAATTTTCAGTTCATTTTTACCTGAGCGTGAAAGATTAGATAAAATGAACTGAAATTGATTAGCACTTCCATTTCAATTGAAATGTTCATTTCAACTGAAATGTACTGAATACATGAGTCCAATCACGGATCATGCACACAAAATACACTCACAAATCTATATCCTCATTCTTAATGAAGTCAACATGTGAATTAAGCACTTACACAAGATGACAAAAAATCACAATGAATTGGGCCGGATATTAAAAAATATTGATAATTTGATAAAATTCTAATAATTTAGTATAATATTTGAAAATCACTCATGACACTTCATTCAAATTTATATCTCGCCAACTTTGTATAAATATTCTAAAAAATCAATCACTAACTTATTTTCTTGATTTTTGAAATCAAAACAATATGGAGAATTGGTAGCTATTAAACCTTTCTGATTGTCAAACATCAGAACAGAACAGAAAGACCTCAGAGCAGTACTGTTCTGTCCAAAATGTGCCTGACTCGGGCTATTAAAACAGAGATTAAATTAATCCTATATTCAAGTACACTAGCCGTTACATAAGTTACATACTAAAAATAGGAATGTGAATGAAAATAAACTTGACTAAAAACATAAAAGAGCAAAGACACACGTTACAAATGGATAATTTTTTGGTGCGCCCTGTGCAATGCGAGTTAAGATGCACGGTAAGATTTACGCCAGATGCAGCAACAGAGCAGATTACTTGAACACAAAGTGATATATAAACTTACAAAATTAAACTGAGCCAAAGACGGCTGCGTTAGATTACATAAATATACAGGGTGCACCAAGAATGGTCAGATCAGCTGTAAAGTTGAGTTATACAGGGTGTTTCACAAAACTTAGGCCATAGAAATAGCTGATTGTATCCATAGTCAGTAAGGTAATGGCTAGAGTATCATGACTTAACCAGAATGAATTAGAAAGATTTGAGACCTCTGAATATGTAGCATGAATATTTTATTCCACAAAAGACCCCCATCAGAAATTCTTCTGTCGCTGGCGTATCGTTTAAAACAAGACGCCAACAGGCTGAGGATAGAGACAGGCCTCATACTTCAGCGGTTACGAAAACTATTTGACTGTCATTGGTCAAATTTTTGAACGAAAAGTTTATGAGAAGAACTCTGTTAGGGGTCTTTTTTACTGTCGAGAAAAAGTGCATTTTTTATGTCAGCACAATATTTTCATCCAATCACTATATCATTCATTGGTGGTCAAGAATCCAAACTTGACTGTCAGCATTTGTAAAAATAAAATATTTTAAAATCTGTCAAAGTAAAACTATGAACAAAACAGAAGCTGGAAAAACAAAGATCTTTATGTGAAGTTCTTCAGCAATTCTACTGTCTACAAGAATTTTTATCAAGCAATTTACAGCATCTACATTGACTGCTTCGCCCAGATGTTATCTGATGTTGCTATGGTAACAGTAGTAACAGTGTAGTTGTAACAAGAGTAACAGGATGGATGAATAATACCCAACAACAATGGCATCAAAACGCTACATGATTACATTAGATGGTGATGAAAGCAGGCCACATGTCAGAAAACTAGTTTTTGTCAAAAGCGCTGTAATGCCAGTTGACTTTGGCCAAAGAGGTTGAAATACAGCACTTTAGTCCAATACAGAACTGAACTTCAGCACAGGTCAAAGTCAACTTCCTTCAACACAGCTTTGCCAGCTTTGTTGAATCGTACAGATAGTCATGACAAGGTTGAGGTAAATGATTACTAACATGATGATACATGATTGCGTTGCATAATATTGTATATGTTTGCGACTGTAAATCCCTGCACTCTGAATTCAGCAGCTGTCGGTGTGCCAGATAACCTGATTTCGCAGCACAACCAACGCAGAAGCTTCTTCAGTAGAAATAGCAAAACACTGTAAAGCTGAGAAGGGTAGCATACAAACTATGTGTATCTCTTTTCGAGCCAACGGGGGACCCCTTATCATAACCAAGTTATCTGACACACTGGGCAAGGAAGCATATGCAGTTGCCACTGGCCTTTTTCAGCTGTCATGATTGCCAGCTGCCAATCCATCCACTCATACTAACTTCTTCGATGCCACCTAGGAAAATCCAAATGTCCTCCACACAGTTTTCTACACTAACTAAACTTTTGATTGTTTCTGTCCATCAAGGTACTTAGATACACCCAAACAGCAGTACACCTTATCCAGTTCAAGGCTTCAAAAGCGTGCAAATGGTTCAAAAGAGGCGTCATGTTCACACATTTCACACCCAGCCAAGCCCAACGATTGTGCAGGAATCCTCATGCACATTCCAAGGGGAGCTTATTAGACTGTGTCCTCTAATATCGTCATACTGACAGTGCTTGTGATACTGTTTCTGCTGCTTGTAGGGAAGAGGCCGCCGTTACCATTCCCGTTGCCGTTTCCTGATTCTGAAACGAGAATGTGAACGGATTAAAGACCCAGTGATCCATCATGAGCCTTTAAAACTGGCAAAGTCTCTGTGGCAGAGAGCCACTAATCGGATAGCCAGAAAAAGTATCCTCAGCAGTTTTGTGCGAAAAATGGATTCGAAGCCTCACTCACCTAAACTACTAACAGAGAGTGTTGACCTGGACGCGACCCTCGACATACAGTCGAGATAACTTGCCGGTGCCCATCCCTCTTCTGCTGTCCGCACCACATGGACATACCACCATCCGTCATTGCCACACTTTATCACTTCAACAACGTCGCCCTCTTTTAGACCGACCTCTTGGTCATCTACTTTGTCGTAGTCGGCTAATACCATGTACTGTTGAAGGGAGCCCTGGAACAATGAAACGAAGGATGAAGGATGAAGCCTAAGTGAATCTCGAGTAGGTTACACCATGCTGTCACTAGTAGAAGTGGTAGCAACTTGTCTGCACATAATTGCTCTAGTCTAAGTGGAGTGCACAAGAAATATTTCGAATTATTGCTAGATTAACAGTTATGTCAAGCACTTGATAGAGATCTATCAATTGTTTAAGCGAATCTGTGCTCCCACTTCACAGGAAATTTGAACTCAACTGTTGAGGCAGTAACTTCCGCTCCTACTTCCTTGGTTCAATGCTGTCTAACTCAACAGTACACAGCTGATCCCATAACAAAACCAACCTGCTATATAAATCACTAGGACTTGTAAAGAGGTTGCCTTTATTGTTGTTCACAGTCACTCGACCATCCCAGTCAGAGATGAAGACACTTGGCCAACAACCCCAAATGGAGCCAAAATAGAATGGGACAGAAAACGCTCACAGGAGTGATCACAGAAGAAGCAGAAGAAACAGCCAACCTACCGTATTATCACTAGGACTTGGAAAGAGGTGGCCTTCATTGTCCTGTTCTGAGGAGTCAAACTCATCACTTGACCAACCATCGTCGGAGAATCCATCCAATTCATTGACTCGCGTCGTGCTACCCATGTTGTTGTTGTTCACTGCGTTGGCGGATTTCTGGAGATTTGTTCTGGAAATGAAAATGTGGCACTTGTAAAGTCTTTGACAGGACACAGCCAACATCAGTGAGGCGCGGGACGCTTGGGGTATGGCCTACTTCTATGAGCTGTGACCAAGACAATACTTTATATTAATGCGACCAGACCTGCGTCACTCATCATTGTCCAAAAGGGGGACCAGCAATTAGCCAACATGAGCAGTACTTTGAGTTATCAGGTCTGAGGCTTTTGAGAAAAAAAGGCATCAACTTCGGGAACTTACTTGACGTCAATCTCCGTATTCAATGCCATAATCGAGCCCTTCCTGATCCGCTCCTGCTGCTCCTTCAAACTCTCAAACTGGAACAGTAACACTTTCTTGATCTCCTTCACCCAGCGCGCCTTTTCATCCATATTAGGCGCCTGCAGGATGTAAACCTCGGACCGCCCATGTAACCAGACTTCGAATTTCTTTTTGTCTGTTTTGACGTTTTCGGTCATGCCGATTTGAGCAGTCTGGAATGAGATTGAGAAGTATTTAAAGGGGAGCACGGACAGGTTGTTTGCGGGCCTGATTATATTTCAGGAATAATGAACATTTAGGCATCCATACAGTGTATAGGCTTTATTTGAAACTCTACAAATCGAGCTTTCAGACAAAAAGAAAATCACTTGCGTGAAAGCCATCTTTACCTTGACAAGATTTTTGAAGACGTACTGCACTTTCTCGATATTGTTGGGATCTTCGAGTTTCTTACAGAACATCAACGCCCTCTGGTAAAGGAAAACGTTACGATTTTGCGGCTTGAATCGGAAGTCTCGGATTTTGTCTTTTTCATGTTTCTGCCAGACGTAGAATTGTCCCTGCATCAGGAAGCGGCCCAGGTCTTCTTGGTTGCCCTGGAAACAACAAACATGTATGGTTATAGTTCATGCCAAAATAAGTAATTGTAAGAATTGATTTGACACTTCACTCCAACTGGTCCTTTCCTTAACTTCTTCTCAAAGTTGGATGATGATATCTTTAAATCTCCCCACAAACTCATCCATGACCCACATTCAAGTGCTCTTTTAAAAATCGAATCAAACTCACTGTGAATCCTGAAATAGCCAACGCATGCATGAGGTCGTTCACATATTTCAAGACGGTCAGCATAGTATCCACAGCTTCCTGTAGCTCCATGTTTCCAACTTGGTTCTTTGTATATTTCAACATTTCCTTCAGCAGTAGTTGGTACTTGGTGATCCTCTGAACAGGTTTGAGTAAGTACGCACTAAGGGGCAGTTTGTGGCCGAGCTTTTTCTGACACTCCTGAAAAGGAAATGAGATTATTGGTGAGCTGGCAGACTGAGGGGCCATGACTCAACACAGCCCTGCCTGTCTGAGGAAGAATGGCAGAGTGCTTCCCACTATGTTTCGTGATTACCTGCTTGCCCTCACAACACATGCTGAGATTGATAACTGCCATCTATAGAAGCAAGAGAGCAATACAGGCACAACATCTTACCTTGAAGAAAAGATTATTATCTCCAATGAGTTTGCGTATTGACTCAGCTTGCGGTTTGTTCTGGCAGTATAAGCTATAGATCTCGAACTCCTCCTTACGATCGACAAAACACTTCCCGACTAACGCCGGCGTGTTCCGGCAGTTCTCAAGTTCTTTCAGAAAGAAACTGAAAGAGATGATATATGACACTGTAAATCTTACATCAAAATGGCTTTACATTACCATTTAACATAGCATAGCAACATAGCATAGCATAGCAATCATGGTCAAACTTATTTTCTAATCTACACACTAAATTTGACAGTAATTTGCTGTGTGAAGTTTCTCATGATTGGTTTGCTTTCTGGCCTACCCATTGTGAAATTCATATATCTCCTCCAAGTTCCCAAATAAGATATCTTTGTTCTGTATCAATTCTGCAGGTATCATGTCCTGTAGGTCTGGGTTGTCCATCTCAAGAATGTAACCCTGGAAACAAATTTTGAGACATCAATATGTGTAACTTGAAGCGGGATTTCCCGTACTCAAGTTCCTATGCGAGTACAAGCAAATATCCAACAGAGGGGTAAAAGTATAAACAGCTGCAGACATCCTGGGAATATAGAATTTGCGCGATTCCAAGGAACACCATAAATCCAAGCCGGAGAAAAGTCATCCGTCTGCTTTCTCTTTTCTGGTTTTCACCTACCTCAATAATACTGCTAAGTTCTGAGACATAGATCCTCTCCGTGTCGATTAACTCTTTCATGACATGACCGCGCTTGTCGCTGACTGTGTCTGGGTTCAGCTCCATGTCACTGTCCAATGACGTGCTGCTCTCGTTGCCGTCTTTTGTAGCGGTACCGTCATAATCTCGTAAGATCTGAACACGTATCTGAAAGGGTAAAATGATCTTTTGAATTGAGCCTGAATAGGAAAACTTTTGGAACTTTAGCCATGTCGTCTGCTAAACTTGAGAAGGTATTGTGGAACAAACTGAATAAACATTGTTCATCCAGTTGATACAAACAACTTTTCTTCAATTATTTTACTACTAACTCTTTAGTTTTGGAGGAAATTTGGTGTCGTCTGCTCATGCGCATTGCAGGAATTCCTCATACTTACTCTACTACTTCTCTGGTCAATACTGCGCGACTTCCTTGCTGCCACTTCATGCTTCGGCGTCTTCCGTCGGATTTCATAATCCGTTATCGACCGTTGAGGCGGTCGCATGTTCGGCGGTGGGTTGATATTATGCGTCGGTGGGTTTGTCAGGATCGGCGTGGCGGGTTCTGGGATGACGGCCTGGATCGGCCTCTCTTTCAGTTTTGTTGCAACCTTCTTGAGACTGTCGCGGCGCTTCTCACACATGTTTTGAACGTCATCAATTCTTTTTAGGACATTCTGGACAGTATTCTGAAGAAAAGACAATAATTCTATTATGAACCAATCACCAACACATGAGTGGAAATGAGAATATATCCCAAATAAACTGCCAATACGAATATAAATTATACTGCTACATGTACCTACCCGTGACTCAGGTGTAAGAATGATATCAAACTTCTTCCGGAATTCCTTAGGGTTGCTGAGATTCAACTCCCTAGCGGTGATCAGGAACGCCTCGATATCACTCACAGCCGCGCCAGCGCCATCCTGTGTTTGACATTTTTCAATCTGTTGCGTCGCGAGGAGGTCCACGCCTTTAGTGCACCATTTACTGGCCTTGTCGATTCGCTGCTGGAGTTCTAACGACGTCTCCAGCATCTCCTTTCGAGCTTCGTACAAACTTCGATGCTCCTTATACATGCGTTCCAGTTCGGAACACTTCGGCATGATACAATCCACGGCATAGTGTTCGTCTGCTATGAATTTCTCGCCCTCCTGTTGTAGTTCTTCAGCCTTCTCTAAAGGCTCCTGAAAAAGCAATGAACGGTTCGAGTACTGCACAGGCAAACACGTGTTTCTAGTCGCAGAGCCAGACCTTCGAAAAAGGAACGGTGTCCCTGAAGGTGCAATGGGGATTTGGTGCCAATACACCAAAATTCATGGTTCAAGGGGGTAGCCCAAGGGGGGTTCCGCCACTCATTTATTGATTTCTGTTTAGTAAATGCCATTGAGTAGCCTCTCAGCCAAACCTAGAGCACTGGAAAGTATATTATACCTTAGATTCTTTATGGATTTCCTCTAACTTCCTGAGATACGTTTCGACCCGCTGCAGTGAGTCGCCGGGATCCGTCAACCGCTTCAATTCCTCGATTTGGTTGTTAAGAATGTACTGTAACTGCTTGAAAGCTTCCTCAAATTTCCGCAGTTGATGACACTGGTGGAGTTTCATGTCATGTTTTGCCCAGAAGTGTAGGCAGTTGTTGACCGTCTCTTGTAGTTGGGTGAGTAACCTGGAAAATGAGGACAGAA
Source organism: Lineus longissimus (assembly GCF_910592395.1). Taxonomy (NCBI): domain Eukaryota; kingdom Metazoa; phylum Nemertea; class Pilidiophora; order Heteronemertea; family Lineidae; genus Lineus; species Lineus longissimus. The sequence continues at coordinate 1,956,783 of NC_088317.1, forward strand.
TTGTAATTAAAAAAAAAAATTAAAAATTTAAAAAAAAAAAAAAAATTAAAAATTTGCCTCATTCAAGCGGATAGCAGCTTAAGACAGACTTCTCTTCAAGGAAACATTAGGCCAATGAACCAAACTAGCCCTAAACCATATTGACATGCAATGAGAACTCAAAAGATTGATAAAACGTACCGTTGAACCACCACAACATGTACCAACATGTCCGAGTTGACTTCATACTCGTCATCATCGACTGGTATACATGGATTCTTGATGCAGTTTAATAACGCCTCACCGTGTTCTGTCGCACTGTTCATGTCCTCGAATACCTGAAAACACACACAATAACAATGAAAATTATATTAAGTGTGTTATGTAACTTGCTTAAGGTAATAGGCAATCCGAGTCTTAAACTTGCTTAAGGTAGTAGCAGAAATTCATAAGTGAGCCACATTTTGGTTGTAGGCAAGAGAGTCCATGATGAATTTACAGCATACTGAAAAGGAGCCAAAAGAATATTCTTACCTCTTTTTTCTCAAGGTTATGCTCGTGTATCAAATCTAAAGTTCCCTGAACGTCATTTGGAAGCTCGGTTTCTCGAAGTCGTTGAATGAACGCCGTCAATGTTTGCGAGATATTCTTCGTGTTGGCAGAGAATTTCTCTATGGCCTGTAAAAACACAATGGTACACTTTTATGTGAAGCATTTATATAGGCTCATGTCAGCCTGGTCATTGAAATCAACAGAGGCTGATCCCATAACCTGGCTAAGTTTGGCGACTCCACAGCAAGAGCAAATTATGAGTATCTTTATGCCCTTGTCAACTGGGCTTGAGAATATTCTACAACTTTTGATATTTGAAGCTGGTCAATAGTGCTGCGTACAAGTCTATGTTGAATCCATTCTTTCTCATCATGTTTGATATTCCCGCCCAGATCTTTGGTCAGCTGATTCCTGTCGATGTGTTGATGGAGTTCCTCAATGCTATGACACATTACAACCTGAAATCAGATCAGCAATTCAAAGTGTTAGCCTGGAAATGTTTTGTGTTTGTGTGAAATAGGTGTGTCGGCCGTCATCTCTTGAAGGCAGTCCAAGCATACAGGCACTCGGCCTACCAACTTCTTCTCCTTCTTCTGCATTCACTCAGACTTGATCAACTGAATAGTGCATATCACTGCTCTGCCCAGCTGTGTGCCATACTGGCCAAGTCATACCTCCTTGAACAATGAACAGCTAGGCTCACATTACCACTTCTGCTACATCCTCAGAATCGAGCTAGTCTGTCTGGCAGGCCAATTTCACAATTTGACTCCAAAGTAGCTTAAACAGTGCCCATTGTATTTGAATCTTTGAGCTACCCTGGCATACACACTCAGCTAGAATATTGCCATCTCACCTGAAATTTGTATTCATCTTTGACGAACTTGAAGCCCATATCTGAGATGGCGCGCTGGAAGAAGCCCTTCGGTCGCAGTATGAACACAACATGGAGATCAGCTGGGAAATAACCCTGGAAGGAAAGAAGGGAACGTATAAGGAAACCAGACGCACAGAGGAAGCCTTCGTTGTCAGCTGAAGAGATCTGATATGATGTGAGTATGTCAAGACCGACCAGGAATCAAACCCGGGCCCTCACAAAGGAGACAAGCGATAAGTGTGTGTAAGCTTTGGTCATACAGGCTATTAAGCTACTCACTGAGATCTTGCAAAGTATGGCTTTGACGGAGCTCCATCGGTCCTGGCGCCGATCGACGATCAGGGAGAAGCCGACATTATAACCCTCGAGTCTGGAAGGACAAGATGGGCAGAGATGAGTGATGGGGAATAAAACGCTGATGGAATGCGACAAGTCTGAAACAACAGTCAACATGGATTATTCTCATTCGCTTAGAATGCACCCAGGTAAAGTTGGTCAGCCTAACCTAAAGAGGTCAGAAACCATTGAAAAGGTTGCTGCTGAATCCACTGGTTGGGCATATCAATTCCTTTCACTACAACAGCAGGAGAACGTGCAAAAACTATGCTAACAATTACCTTTCATCTATAGACCTGCGTGAGCATTAAAAAAATAAAACGCGAGTGTTAAAGAGGGGACGTGCGATAGCAATAGATAACCACACTGGCCCGTTGCTAGGAAAGATTTCATCATGTAGAGATTTTGCCAGCGGTACTGTTCTCCATAAAAATCCATATTCTTTCAAAAAAAAGAAAATTTACATGTTTTTACAGAAGACACAGATGTATAGCAAAACAGACCCACGTACTCTTGCCCTGGCTTGCGGAGACAAACTTTTCCCATAGGACGGACTTCAAAAATTATAAACACTTTATGGGAGTGGTTTGAGAAGTGTTGAGGAAAAACAGCTAGTTCAATTTTCCGAATCAGAAGGAGATAAACACTATTTTACAGACAGATTTTTGTATCTTACATGGCATTCTTATTTACAATATATTTATAAATGTACAAGAATCCAGAAAACAGCTCATTTAGTTCTAATCACTGATATTACCTCTAATCTGAGTCACACTATACTGGTTGACGAGATTTCAATCAATTTAAGACATCTGAAATTTCGATGTGACAGTGAAAAGTTGGATGTGCTACATTTTTTTAAAAATTTTTCTTTAAATGACAGCATTTTTAAGTACCTGGAAACCGGTAACCCACATTTTTGACCAAAAATGAAAGTTGTCAAACAAAAAATAAATCAGTCGGAACGAATTGTTTAAAAACATAAAAAGCGTGACTTTAGATTAAAGGAAACACTTGAATATCGCTAAAAATGTTAGGACTTTTCATGTAACTAAATCAACATGCGTTTGAAAAGGAGTTCTGAACTCTCCGGGAAACGTTTATAGATGTATGCAGCATAAAATTGCAAAAACATCAACAGGTTAGTTTTTTAACGACTTGCTGAACTTTTGAATACATTAAACATGCAACTTTGTAAGCTGAAAATATTTCAAAATGCAGGAAAAAACCAAGAGCGAGCAGGGGAAATGGTTGTTACGGCAACGAACAGATGCAGTTACTCACTCTCCATCGGGGTCAGACATAAAGCTGAAAGATAGTCAAACATGGAGGAAGGACAATGATAGCGGACAACAGTTGTACTATACAACTATTTGTGATGTAGGTTAGCATCTTTTAAGCCTGACATCTTCATGACAAATTGATAGCCGCCTGTCAAACATGGTGACAGAACGATGACAGCAGACGACAGCAACCTCCACTACAGGGGTGTTGCAGTCGCTGTTTAGGCAACCACCCCTGGCAGATGTCAGCAACCTCCACCACAGGGGTGTTGCAGTCGCTGTTTAGGCAACCACCCCTGTTGACAAAGCTGCTACACATGCATTCATTGACTGACAATGCCGAGTGGCACTAAAAGGTGTCAGCAGGGGTTGTTGCCTACTGGGTGCCTTGTTTTGATGGCAGCGGTTGCGGTTTGGCAACCATTTGGCAGTATTTGTTTTGTAGCTTGTGTAGGCCTTGATAGTCTAGAAGTTAGAAATCTTGAAAAAAACAACATTGGAAATGTTTGGTTTCTAAAATCTGAATTATGATGCAAACTTATACCTAATGTACACTGTATGTGTGTCTAAGATTTTAAAAGTGATTTAGAGTTGAGAGCCTGAAGAAAGATTTGGTGCAGGTTAAAACAAAGTGCAGTGGTGCAACTCTGATCAAAACTGTGATCCATCACAGCAAAACCATACGTTGTCGCTCTGAGCTTGGCAGGCTGAGACAGACCAGTAGTTCATTTCACTGTTGTCTGCCATTTGTGAAATCTGAGTACATCAATTTCTTCCATTACCTCCTCAGGTGTCATCTGAGCTCATCTTCTGTGCGAAATGCGCCTGGTTTTGCCATAGTTGGTGAACCAGTAGAGCCCAAAATGTGAATTGCTTTTCCTTCTGTGAATTAACCTTCTCCATGTCAGAATTTCAGTTTTCCCCAAAAAGCCGCAGCTCACATTAATGGGGTCTACAGTTTCATATTCAAAGGACAAAACACTCCTACTTACGATGGCACACATGTCAGATAGTTGACGACCTTTCTGTACTGCTCCTCGCTGAGTTCAGGTGCGGTTGGATTGTCGGGGAACGTGATGAGGGTGTGGCCATAGCGATCTTTACCCCCTGAGAGAGAGAGAGATGAGAAATATATAGTTACGAACATTGAAATGGCCCAAAAGGTCACCAGAAAACATGTGTCGTTTGGCCCTCCCCAAGATAACCTGTACCCCCCCCCCCCCACCAAAATGTAGCCCCTGAAGACAGATACATGTATTAATATTCAATATCTTACCTGATATGAAAGAGTATCTGGCATGCAGGAGGTCGGCGACATCAAGGACCGTCAGGTCACCACACGGGTCACTCTGTGCCATAACATATTCTGCAAAGATAGAAACACAAACTGAATGAGAAAATCTGATGGTGATTGTCATGAAATCTTGAAGAGCTATAACGTATTTTTCACACTGGAACCATGAGAGAAGTTGTCAGCCTGGAAGAAAGTGGCAATAAGGTCGCAGGAAATCTTTCCACAGAAGTGTGATGACCTGCAGTAGGAAAACCTCATTTGGGGGAAGAATGGGGAAAGGCCCAAACTAGAGAATTACAGAGTAATGGAGATAGCCATATAATGGAGATAAAACATTGATATCATAACGGCCATAATGCTTACTAATGCAACAGCTTGTGTTGACGGTAGACCACTCCGCCTCTCACTAAGTGGTCAACAACAGGTGGTAGTATGGAACTGTACATACGCCGTACAAACCGTATGTAAACCTCTAATGTATCATGCATTAGGTTTGATCGCATGTACAGCATCACCATATCGATTCTTTCATAGAAATCTTCCTCGCATCAATAGTTATTTTTGAAAAATTATGATATGCTATGCTGTGCCTGGTGGTGTATTGATATTTTCCCTAGGAGTAGGACAGCAAAGTAATCCGTATAGCTGATTCTAGGTACAGCTTATTGGTGCTTTTGCTCTTACACAGAAAATGAATTTTGAATCAGACCTACCACATCGTTCATTTGGTACGAACATGACCAGTTCCTGCGAGTGACAATCATACTGAACTTTGCACAGTAAGCAACGGTCCATTTGTGGCGACCGGGGAATCGCTAAATCCCAGTCGATGATGTCAAAATCATCGCAATTCGCAACAGCCATCTTAAGTTTCGTATCCGTGAATTTTAAGTCCAAAGTTTGTAAGACTGAAAAGTTACCATTGTTACGCTATCCGTCATTTGAAAATTCATGCCCAGAACTTCATGAACAAGAAAAATGTGGATGTGTGCGTGTCCATTTGGAGCACCACATTTGTATTTCTATGTCTCACCCCATTCTTACCCTGAAACTGAAAATCAGTCTACACGACGACGTCTACTCCACTTCATCCGCTAACGTCCAGAGAAAACTGGTGATAATGCTCATTCGTATCCGCAAATCAAAGTCAAATACACACCATCTATAAGCAGTGTATTACATTGTCATTCGATTCGTCATGAGAAGGCAACATCTGGCATTTTTCGTAATTCCTCGATGAACTTGATAAGCCAAAGTGATTTGATTCAGATTGGGCTAAAAGTGCATGAGCGAAATCACTTTAAACAGTGTTCGGCCAACAGATGATAAAATAGGACTTTGATACCGCCAATGCATTATATTCCCTCCGAGGATGGGTAACACTCAACTCAGAGCGAGTGGTACTTAAAGTTGGTGGGAGCAATTAGAGTTGGTGAATTGATTTTACTATGAGACTTACAGTGGGTCCTCTACATGGAGAAGTTACTGCCGGGCCAACACAATGTATTCTCAGTTCCTGCAGATAGTAGACTCTCAGAAACAAAGCTTTAGAGGTTTTCAAATACCTTTGATCACAAATATGGAGGTGCAGTGATTTCTCAGAGAAATTAATAATCTCAATGGTTTTCGATATTCTGAAACAACTCCAAGGATGCAGAGGGAACGCCTAAGAGACTAGCCAGTCACAGAGACCAAGTTGGAAATGAGGGAATGTCCACTCTTCATGACATGCAATCATTCTTTGATGTACAAGTACATGGACAAGAACACCCCGTTCCATGAAAGTTCATTTGATTACCAAGCACATGATTTGATTTCTCTTGAGTCCACTCACCAAGTTAATAATTGGTGAGAAGATTGGAAGATGGCTTTCCTGGAAGGCTGCTAGGCATGCAGTATGGTCATGATTGATGACACCAATGCCATCTATTCAAATTGCTGGGAAAGGACAGGAAAGAAACACTTCTACCACGCTACTGACCGCCCTGGATGAACATGAGACCAGGCGTTATGTCAGGGGAAACCCAAGAAGAACTTCACACAAGAATAAATCCAGCCAATGGCTTCTGCAAATTCATCCAAACTTCACATTATCGAGCTAGTAATCCCTTTCTGATATATTCAAACTAATACATCCTGGTTTCACGCGTCTCGCCTATTGATTCAGATGGCCTGACTTGCTCGCAAGGCCAATCGATAGTCGGCCATCTTGGAAAGGTGTCAAAGGCATTCAACAGGCCATTGAACTCTGCAGGCAGCAAATGCTTGGCAAAGATTTAAAATCGCCATTGGCCGTATCAAAGCTTTTGGCAAATCAAGCAAAGACCTTGAATTGAATGTTTTCAAAGGGATTTCATTCAAAAAACACGTAACTGTTGCTAATTGTGAATAAAGTACCCCCATATCAATCTATTTAGATCACACACAGACCAAACGACATCCTTCCAAACAGGAAAACCTAAGACCATGAAACAACTTTTCATATTATCCAGTTATCCTTGTCTCAAATATCACAAAATTCACACCAAGCAAACCATAATCTAGTCCGCTACGAACAACGTATATGCATAGGTTAATTTCACTCCATATCCCACTGATATTTTCCGCAGAAATAACGATAACATACTCTTAACATCACGCTATAGCATGAAGTATAAAATGTCATCGAGCCCCTGGAGCGCATATTATCTCCGCATTACTACCTAGCTATATCAAAGAGGAAACGTATCATATGACGTCAAGAGTGTATCAACGTTGTGTTTGACTTTAAAATCTTATCCACTCTCCTCGTGTTGACTTACACATCTGTACAAATTGCATGAATTCAAACATTGTTATTTCGACATATACATGTTTGTGACAGTTGTGTATTGATTGAAGGCTGGGTAGGTAATAACTGGTCGTTTCTCTGGAAGATTAGTACATGTATTCGTGGAGAAATTGCATAGAGGTAAAGGAGAAGTACAGCACACACTGCCAGGAGCCATAAGTCAATACTATAGTTTTGTGGTAATTTCTGTACTGAAACACCTCGAACTGAAAACTGAAATGAGGAAAATGTCTTACTTGATCTTAGGGTGCGAATCCTCTCAGCTAGATTTTGGACATATTGAAGAAATGTTGGGAAATATATCGCCGATGATAATCCTGTCAAAACTTCGGCATAAGACACCATTTTTGTACGGTTTATGCAAAGTCTTGCTTCACATTGGATTGGGGTGTCTTTTACCGGTTTTTATTCCCTTCCCTGTTTGAGTTCATCACGAATATTCCAATGACAATCGCCAAGGTAATTGATAATACACCTAAGGGGAAAACCACAAAGAAAAGCTGCCAAGTCATTTTCTCACTTTTGGAATTGGGATTTCAGATGAAAAGAAGCCTTATTGAGGCATTCTTTGAACACCGCAGATCCTGGAGCTTGCTCAACAAGGAAGCTGTCCAAGTGGCAAGAAATATCTTGTGATTTGATCACTGGGAACACCAAATCAAAAATAAGTTCCCGATATGACAGCTATCCAGAACAGAAACAAAATCCTGGTTGACATCAGTAATTTGAAATCCAATCCCTAGTTTCCGTACAGTAGAAGCAGTTACTGTATATACTCCAGTTGAATATGAATGAAACTTGTCAATAGAACACATGAGAAAGGAAGGACTGGGAGATATTCGAAAAGACTCCAAGTTGAAAGCTGGCAAAGCACTGAGTAAGACTTAGAGTCTGGCATTGCATCAAGAGCATTGAGAGAATGAAATTGAAAAAGAACTTCGCTGCCATTCCTCCAGGCATCTAGTTACATATCGAATGGAAGGCTAGTCATTCGATAAGCAATTCAGCAGATGCTAATGCAGGAATTAAGATATTGAATATGATTACTTCACACACAGACTTTGAGTACGAGAGATAGAAGCATTAAGCAAGCGCTTCATGCATCAGGTGTGAGTGCATACTCCATAGGTCTTCGGGGTCTACTTGGTGTTTTTAAAGCCTGAAATATGAACTATTATAAACACAGGAATCTTTGTTTATACTTCTGTCAATGATTCATAAATAAATGCAAGAAGGGGCTTCGTCAGTAACTTATTTTGCATTGCCCACACTCACATTGCCATAGCAGTCGAAAAAGAGACCAAGATCGTGGCAAGTAGAAAGACAGAGGGGTCAATTTGAAGCTAACCTTACCTTGGTGTTCCAGGTCCTGAACCTCCTCCTCCTCCTCCTGGTCCGTAATGAACGAGAATAGATCCATCAACCACGGCCAACATGGAATCATATCAAAACTGAACGCAGCCATTTTATCACAGACTATATCCAAATTATTGCAACAGATATCACAAGTCTATTCTAACGAGGCAATGGTCAAATTTCACTTGCGACCTTCGTAGAGGTCATTGAGTCACTTGTGACCTTTGTCAAGGTCACTGAGTCACTTGTGACCTTTGTCAAGGTCATTGAGAGAAGTTCTGTCATGGTATCCATAGTTACAGGCAACACATCTGATCCAGTGAGTATTTCTGACTTTAACGTATTGTATCACTAACTACATGTAAAATCAAAGCTATTGCAATAATAGTCACAATATCACTTGAGAGAAATCCTTCTTTGCCCCTCTTTAATTTGAATCAACACACTTGAGAACAGAAAGCCAACCAATCCACAAATGCCTACTACGAGTACTAGTGTGAGAAGAACCAGTACACCCACGGAATTGAAAAGTACATCCCACTGAAAGAACCATTTATCAATAGTTGAGAAATGTTATAGACTACATTGAAAATAGAAACTACTGATCCCAATAAGTGAGCGTCCTACACGAAATCAGATATCTCGCCCTCAGATATGACAGAATCGGAGAAATCGTAAAATCTGTAATAAATCGCCTGTCAGTCTTTATGAGTGTGGGAGCGGTGGATCAAATCAAGGGTCATCTGAGTAGGACAAATCAATCACCAAGGCACGGCTGTATCATGATGTAGGAGATGGGTCAGGTCAAAGAGTCAAAACGCCACTCTGGCTCAGAAATCTCTTCATCAAACTCGAGCTATGGGTAGACCATTAAAGCACCAACAAGGGTTCGATAGAAGACTGTGGACTACTCGATCACAAGTACCAGGACATGGTCAGAAAGTCAAAAGTGCTTCGCACTCATGACGTAAGAATCGCAGGTTAGGCGGATCTCAGACAAAATTTGCTTTCTGTGATAGAGACATGACCTCCATTTTGTCTGTGTTTTGCTACTATGATGTATTTTCTGCGGTAAAGCCTGTTTGAGGATCACCACTGACCTCTCCATAGCATTCTCTATTCATTTTCCCAGATCCAAAGAACCAATCTTTACTTGCATAAACCAGAAGAAAAAAGACGAGATTGCCAAACTGATTTATGAATACACGGGAAAACCAATCATGAAGAATCCATTTAATCTATCCAATCATGGTAGGGCATGTTCAATTGATAACTGGTATCAGTTACTGAGCAGTTTGGAATAAAAGTGGAGGAAGTTAATCAGCTTTTTTCCAAATGAAAATTTTAGCAAGTGGTTTAGAGAGAGGACAAAATTTCAAGTGACCATCCTGTCAGGCATTGAACCCAAGCACTTGCGTTGCAAGACTGATGGTCTGCAAGTGCTACACCAATCACCATGAATCACTAATTATGGGTCAGTAAAACCTTATGACCTGTCCATTCTATATCTGGTGCCATACATACCACCGATCTCAAAATAACACAAATAGGCATGCCCCAGCATCAGAGAGTTCATCCCAGATTTAGAAACATGGCAAGTTCATCTGATTGGTAATAAGATATCTACGCTCAGAACCAATCACTGATAATCAATAGATTCCTGTGTACATCTGATCACTGGGTTTGATTGAGTTCAAGAAGATTTGCTTCAAGTAGGCAGCTGGTGTTGGAGGCAGGCAGTAACCTAGATTATTCCACCACATTTGCCAGACTGTTTAGTAAATATATTCCAAATCTATACAATACTCCTCAAGATCTACAGCTAACTTGCATCGCTCACAAATGCCTCCAAGCTACAAACATCACTGATCACCTCCTCAAGAATACAACAGCGAATGTTCGCCACATTTCTTCATCAGACGAGATGGTGTAACGCTTGAAGAAAACTCATTTGGTGAAGTCAATATTCCTCAAGAATGCAGCTATCTTTCATGACTCTGACAAACGACCAATCACCACCAGAATATCCACTGTAGTTTGCCACATCTCTGACAACATAAGAGAGGGAAATGCCTCAGAAAACTGAATGGGTGAAGTCAATGTTCCTAAATAGTGCAGCTATCTTTCATTGCTCACAAAGAACTGATCACCACCAGAATACCACACTCTGAAGTCAGCCACATCTTTGACAGCAGACAAGACGGCTACCCCTGAAGAAAATCAAATCCAAGTGATCCATTATAGGAAATATTGCTTGATTGATGGGCAATATTCCTAATGATATTCTGATTAGTGTTCATCTAGGAGTGATCAATACGCATCAGAATCAATATACGGCCACAATTCGAAAAGACCAACGGACACCAGATATCCGGTGGAAAGGAGGTATTTGGAAGTCTCCAAGATTCATTAGGATGATTGTAAGATCAGAACAGCTGAAACACTGTATACCACAAAGAAGATATCCTAAATTAAGAAACCCAGCTATGACATACAGCCAATTAATTCTCAACAAATCACTGCCTCATAGGCATAGGTGCGAATCAGATCTGAACTGCTCCTCAAGTCAATAGTCATCCAACCTCCACTTTATTCGAGGCAAGAAGCTATTCACCTTCAATTGTTAAACATGCTTCCGCCCACCAGAATCAGCAGCGTTTCAACAAGAAGTATTGAGAACTTAAGGTACTTCGCAGGCATCCCAAGTAACTGATCCGACTGGTGAGTGAATTCACTGAGGCATTCGCAAGAGAATTGGTCAGACACGAGACCTTAACTGCTCGTACCATCCGAAAGTAGATGCACCTGTTGAGGAGATTGGCTGAAAGAATGCAGAACCAATAACTGGGCAATGTTCTCTTGCAAGCTTTATCCGATGATCGGATGAGGTTACGGAAGCTTGGGGAATGATCAATACAGGGCAATGGGTCAGATGAAGATAATGATTTACATTGCCGCGCTAGCTTTGGCAATCGCTTGGAGAATCTGTCAACAACATGAGGAAACTAAGCTGGTATGATTACAAATATTTGAACAGGAAATTGTTATCAGCAAATCTATAACGGATAAGCGCACTGATGAAGAATTTTGTCACATGAGTGTTAGGTCAGTTTGATTCTTCATCATGAAGCTACTGTTGCCTCAGTACAAAAAGCTTGACCCGAGGAACAGAACATCTGTATGGATAATGGGATGACTACCACTCAAACACATGTCACCATCAAATTTAAATTGATCGACAAAACTGGTAATATCATACCGATATACAGTACTACTGATATCATTCATCTTGATCAGCAACTTCCCATTCTCGTATAAAAATGACACTAATCGTAAGACCACACAAAGTCAACAGATAACTCGAGAAATGATGAGTAGCCCGGAGTGAAATCAACATGCATTTGTAAAAGAAAATATCGACTTTATCACAAGGATAACAACAGCCTGAAGCTGTTTCAAGAAAATCCTTTTCTATCCACTGTTCTTCATTGCTCTCACAGACGAGATAAGAGAAGCAAATCATTCATCCAACAGATGGAAAAAAAAATGCTACAAGATTTGCACCTGCAAGAACTTGTTTTCAAATACAACGAAACGACCACCAACCTGTGAGGAAGATCGACAGGTAGCCAAGAACATACAATCAGCTAATTTGAACCCACAAGTAGCTCATTACTCTCAACTCAAGGACGGTTGAAAGTTTTTGAGATTTTTCAAATCGGAGTGAATGTACATGCGGACCTCCTAGTAATCCAAGAAACAAACAGAACTGATGGAACAGGCGGAAAGATGCAGATTCCAGCTCAGACAGATCACAACTTGGACTGAGTGATAGATGCTTCAGTAGATGCTTGTTGGTCACAATCAGCAGGGCAATCGACTGGTCATCTTGTAGATTTGCACAAATTTTCGGTTGATTCCTTTGGAATTCCTTTGGACTGCAAAATAATGGGGATTTCAGTTTACGCCTTCTGTGCAATGATATCCAAAAAGACTTGATATTGGTTCAGGCCCTTCCAGATTCACCCAGATCTGCCGGTACTTCAAATCACCTGACAATTTTATGACCGAAACAAAGACAGGAAGGAAACGAGGCCTGGACACCAAGCTCAGCTCATTGCCACGATTATCATGCTGAATCACCTGATCAAAGAATAATATCACGAAGTTATAGCTTTTTTGCAAACAATCAATGCACACACAAACAGCTGCAGATGACAATGAATCGGAACAAATGAGAAGATTTACATTATTTTTATGAAATATTGAATTTTTATGAAATATTGACAAGAATAATTCACTTTATGCAAACGAGCACACGCCTCAATAACAATATTGAACTTCACAATTTTGAGCCACATGTAGGCTGAACTGCATTGCACACGGTGCCAAATGAAGAATTGTATTTCTACTTCCCAACAAGCGAACTTCCATCTAGCACACCAGAAGAGAGTGAGTATAAAATTCACTTTGAAAAATGCAATTACTGGGTCTCGCTTACACCTGTTAATCCAATTTGAAGACCATATCAAAACTAGCCCAAATTTTTTAACTTCGAATGATGTTATTCATTAGTTCCCTGAATCCACAGAATCCAACGGACGTCTTTGTCAGTGAGGATGCCAATGAAACTCACACCACAGAGGAAAATGGATATAAAGCAATCTAATTCCACGTGAAAAGGCTGCTGTATTGACTATTACTGCAATATAACTCCAATATTATGTCCAACTACACATATCCTACTACACATGCAGCAAGTCACGACAGTTCCTGGTCGGAACAAAGCATGAATATTATATTTCTATCCAATGAAACACAACCTGTGTCTGCAGCATGTTCCGAGAATATAATAAAGATAATTTTTTATAATTCACAGTTTGAGTGCACAATCTCCACACTCCAGCTGTGGCAATTTCCGCCATTTTTTATGACAACGACGTGGGATCTTTCATTAAGAACATCGTCTGATTGGTTAGACAGAATTAAAGACAACATCTACATATTTTACTTCAGTACAGGATGTACCGCAGCATCATTATGTTCTTTACAACGTCATAGAATTCAAGAAGAAAACACGATGCCAAATTTTAGAATAATCACATGCTCCGTGCCGAACCTAGACCGATAATCTTGGGGTTTTTGTCGATAATTTCATTCCAAATGAGATAAAAACCTTCATTATTTCAATGAGTAGCAAAGATGGCACCCATCGCGATAGACGCCAAAGGAGAAAAACACGATTATCGAGAAACTTCAGACTAAATTTGCCATTAACTCAATAAACAGTCAAACTTCATTAATGGAAAAGTGCTCGAGGGATTTTTGGTGGCTCATGTTGTGAATACAAAATTGCAAGAGCAGAGTGATCAGAAGTTGACTTCCTTGACGTTTCAAATCGTGAATTTGATGCACCTGCTTCATGCAGATGAACAAGACGCTATTCCACCTTCCTTGTGACCCTTGCATGTCTTCGTACTTCTATCCTCTGTCCTTTGAATACAAGACAAGGGAAGAGAAAGTTACCATATCAAAATCTGGCCCCATATGCTCCACAGTACCAAATTGGAACACAGACCCAATGCTCTAGCAGTACCAGATGATGTCAATGAGCCATGTACTTCAAGACTGCTCACTTCACGAAGCCCTCAGAAAAGAAATATGATCCAAAGTTGTCAATCTAGGACCAACTGTTCAAAGACACAGAGCGGAAATACAGAAGGCAAGAGAGTACATCCGACGTGTAGGACTGACTGTCTGCAGGAACTAATGAAGAAGATGTAGAAAGACAGGCGAATGACCTCACATTGGGCACACGAACGTCCACATGAGTTAGGAGAACGATGGGTTACAGCAAAGGCCTGTTGTTTCTCTTCAGACAGATATCGTATTGTCCTTTACTGTAGTTAGTCCAAACGAGTTAAGCCACAGTTGACGACTGTTTCCAGAATTGTATCCCAAGAAACAATACCAAGAACGATCTGCAGACACCTCATTGTCTCCACTAATGCTGATGACATTTCCGTAAAGGACAAAGGTGGCACATCGCAGGTATCTAAGTAAAGATGGTGTGGGGACAACCTGCCGTTTCCTGATAATGACTTTTGTTAACGATGGCAAATGAATACGATACACGCCATCATCGTTCTCAACGGACGAGTTGTTGTTTGTTCTACAGCTATCTACCTCTAGCAGGAAAGCAGCCATGTTCTCGAAAACAAATCATCGACAAAGATGCTTCGGCATTTGAAAAACTTCTTTGGGAGCATTGAAGTTGAACACAAGTGATTATGATTGGTCTGATATGTTCGAAGATACGTACAGTGATATTGGCAAGGTTATACTTGAAATAGCCAAGACGAATAACCGTGTCAGTTCAATGTTGGCAATGTAGATCATTCAAAATGTTTTTCCATTTCAAAATCAGCAAAATCACAAATACAGAACAGTGACCTGCAGATGAGCAGCTGATATCCATCCAGAGAGCGATTTGAAATTCACATCACCAGAACCTATTCCCCCACACACTCGCCAAGAAAATCACCAATCTGGAACACAAAGCCAGTCCATCAGAACACACATACTTCCAAATCAGCAAAATCACAAATACAGGCTGAGCACTGCGGAACAAAGTTCACACCATCGCAAACTCTTCCTTCCAACATTCTCCAAAGTATTCGAAAATTGCCAATCTGAAAGGCAAAACTACTTCTTCACACATCAGAATCAGCAAAATCACAAATACAGGCTGAGCACTGCAGAACAGCGACCAGCAGGCTAGCAGTCGATATATTGTTCCAGTGAGTGATTTGAAATTCATGCCATCACTGCCTCAGGCTCCAGACTGATTCGCTCAGTTCCTCAGGAGCTTCAAGATCAATAGGTATACGACCAGCGATCCGCTGTTTCGAGACATGGACGAACACTTTAGCATTTGACATGCATGATATGCTCTTTTAATGGACAACTTTAGGCAGGAGCCAAGTGGGGCAGATTAAGTTACCAGTTGCCAAAAGGTATCTTTCAACCCCTCCCCAACAAAGTTGTAACAAAATCCATGAACAATCCAGTGTCACCATAGATTTAATGAAAGAAGCAACACAAACGGCTGTACGAAACGTTAAAAAATATCACCGAAATAGCAGCTAGCTACCAAAAACATCATCATTCAAAGCGATGTTGGAGCAAGAAACTATTCCTCTTCATCTCGACTGTAAAGCCTACTGCTCTCGATTCAACGAAACCCATATACCAAATGACAAGATGAGATCTCTCGAGGATATCCTTCAACACACTCTAGAACAAAAGACGCAGACAGATCGATTTTAAACTCAACACTGACGAACGCAGATAGAGATTTTTGTAACTTTTATTAAACCATTGAAAAAGCAATAATCAGAGCTCTTGACAATGTCGAAAGTGAAGGCAAGGATGATAAATTGTATTTTAACATGAAATTACTTGATAGATGATGCAACTAATGGGCCTAGACATGAATGAAGATACGCTTCATGGTTTCGTGATGACTGTTGGGGAATTTTATTGAGATACGAATTAAACATGTTGAAGGAAAGAACAGCGCTAAACAGTATGGGCATATTATAAAGTTCTAGTGCTGCAGAAGATTTGGTAATTTCATATCCAGAGAGTGTAATGAAGTAGAAGATTTAAATTGAAAAGCAGATGATCACATGAATATATCATGAAATAATACAGAGCATGATCTTGCATAATTTCAACTTACCGCCTTGTGACAAATGAGCACATCGAACTTTTAACTACAAAATTCACTTTAAAGCAGTAGACCTACCTGGAAAGACAGAAAAATCGACAGCTGTTAGTCAAATACATAATTATATTGTGTCTCCAACTTGTTAAAGATTTCATGCTGAAAACAAAGCTTGTTTCATCATTGGGAGAGAGATGTCACTCGACAGCAACTGCATTTAACTTTCTATAACTTTTGGCAAAAATTTTGGTCAAGTTGAAAAAATATGTCTTCAGGGCTACTTCCCCCTTGCTGCCAAACGCGACTCATCAGGCAAGACCATTCTCCTACTCGTCTTCCTTTATTTTTGGCTCTGATGTATCTTGTATCATTCTCATAGGTGCCAAAGCTTTAAAAAGAACATTTATCTCCATCTAACCAATTTGAATGAAACTAACATATTGATGAGTGAACTTGGCTCTGATCAGAGCTGCTAGTTCCACCAAGCTGATGTTGGTAAAACTAATTTATTGATCTTTAGCCTTGAAATCATACACAGTGAGGTGAATGCGGTCACACCTTTCAAGAGCGATGATTAGCCCCACCTAGCTGTTTCCTGCAGAACTAATTTATTGATCTCGTCGACGCCAGTGGCACCCAAGTGTACACTTACATTGACACATTAGAGAAAAATATGAGTGTGTGAAACCATAGCAACCACACAAGCCCTGGGTATCAATCGGCAAGAGACAATCAGGCTGGGAAACTGAAAGGAGATTATATCCGAATAGATCTGCATTTCGGAAGAAGACTCTCACCAAAATCCGTCCAGCCAAGGCTTGAAACTTTAACAGAGAGCCTCCACTGACCAGCCCTCTAACAATATCACAGGTTCTATATAATATTCATCACTCAGTCTATGGATTTTTCTCAAAATCAATTACAATTTCAACAAGGATGTTTTGATTGTTCATCGATTTTTACCACTAATTGATTAATGTGCCGTACCTTAATAGCAGCACCCCTACATAGAGCAAATCATAGTTCTACACCATGTGGTAAAATCACTTGAAAACAAGTCCACATGGCATAAAGTTCTAGTGACTGAAGTGTGGTGGTATATGGTATATGAGGCCGAATATACATGCTTCCCGAAATTGGTGGCTTGCATTGGAACTAACTTTTTCCCCCTTGTCCGTCATTAAAGGCATTCAAGTGTGTTGGTCAACCATGACTATCTCCTTTGTCCCTCCACCATAAGACCTAGTTTCCTCTTATGACATCACTATTTCGGACACTCAGCGCCACATTTTCGGAAAGGTGTATATGGTACATGAGGACGAATATAGTTAGCCCGACTTTCTCTCTTTGATCAGAGCTTTAGAGATCATAAGAGGGACGCTCTCTCAGAGCCTTGTGTGTCATATTGCAACACTTGGATGGCAAGTCCAACACCTAACCATACTCAACAATAACACTGTGCTCCGTTGAGAGCAAGAAATCTGTGGTCAATATGGCCAAACCTCAAAGCTGCTAATTCAGAGACATCACCTCCTTCGAGAAAGCGTTGATTAATTCCAGCCTTATTCATCACCACAGAAGCTGTACGCCATTGACCTTGGGTCATGATGAATAACGATCGCACCACACTGACGCAAACGGTATGTTGTTCTCTTGACATATTGATCTCTGTCTATAACATCCTAATCTTGGGATTAATTCTGTTAACTCATTCAAGTTTCTAAGCATTCATCCACATCATAAAATCCATTTGGATGTGTTGATGAGACTAATGAATTTCAGTATACATTACATGTAGCTCTTAACTCTTCAATAAATCAACCCCCATTTTCATTTATCTGTATTCTGTTGTAATGTTGGAGGGGAAATGGCTTTGGCAAGAGCTTGGACAACCTTCCCTCCAGACAGCCCAGTTCACAACAAGTATGACAATTGTATTCCCCAATATGATTGCTCCCTTCAACTCCTTGACACCTGGAAACAATATTTCCAACCAAAAGCAAAATGGTAACTTATCATCTGCGCCAATCACATCAAAGGCAAATCATCTTGTTTCCACTATTCTCCATATCAACCACAAAAGCCCTTCCATAATTACACCATAATATGAAGGAATCAGTTTGCTATTCGTTAGCCGTTGCCATGGAAACATGACATAGCCCTGTCATAAATCTGCCAACCAAGCACTGCCAGAATAAAAGCAACATAACATCGAGTGTTCTCCGCTGTCTTTTTGATGGGCGTCAACAATGATGGAACAATAACAGAATTGATTACAGCAATAAAATGGCCAATGGGAGTTTTATGATATATGGCTGATCTACTATCTATCAAATTTCACCTCCATCCCCCCCCCCCCCCACTCATTTTCTGTGTCTTCTCCCAAAACCGGTAACAGGTAGTCATTTTGAAGTAAGAGAATGACAGGTACCGTTCAATACACCTCGTCCATGTCACAGGTAGCCTGAGCACGCTTTCCGAGCACTATTGATTTTTTCTGCATAAATGCGGCTCACTGCCGTGACTGTTCTGCGTCATATCTAATTTTACATCATCCCATCATAATCCTTCAATGTGTTGTGTATTTGATATCAACGTATCTCATTTGAATTTCTTATGTCTAACTCGCAAGGACCAGGAAGTCATGAAATACAGATAAGTGACTGTCATAAAATCAGTCAGGAGCCACAATGTCCGAAGGGTGTCCTTAATAGTGAGGTTCAACTGTACATCAGGGAAGCTGTTTTAAAGAACATGCCGAACATGTCACTGTGTAGGCCTGATCTCATGACAGTCACCCCATATTTCAGTAAGGCGATATGTTTGATATTTACACAAATGTCAGCCAGGACAGGGATGCACCAAAACGCTGTCATGCCTGTTTTTCATGACTGGATTGAATAAACCCAGCATGTACATGTAGGAGGGCTCTTAACTAGATTACACTTCAATTCAAAATAATGGATCCTACCTGTTAGTAAACTGGGACTCCCCTCCGAACACGTGTCGAAGATGCTACTCCCGGTCCCTGTTGGGCTCGGTGAATTCTCCGAACCATCTAGACCCTCAATTCTACTCGCTGATAACGGGCTTTCACCCGAAGTGGTCCCATATGTCCCAGTGTCCCCAGATGACGTCGTGGGAAAACCTACACTGAAATCGTCGACAAAATTCAGGGTAGCAGGTCTTTCCGCCCAGGCATGCCAAGATGTGGAACGGTTGATTTTCTTGAAAGAATCAACAAAGTGTTGAATTTCTGTCTCAATCTCTGTTGTCGACGAGGTGCAGTTGCTCGGCATTTCGATCATAATTTTAGGCTACATCGTTCCAGTGTCATAAAACAGCTACTTATCCTGTGAAATGAAACTGGCATTTTCCGAGGTGGCTTAGCTAGTGACGAATCTAAACTCCAAAAGACATAAAATCCTTGATATCAAAGACAATACATGATAAGTTCAGGAGATTCCTAAGATTGGGTACGGTAGAGAGTCCTTCATCCTAAACACGAACCCATAAAACCTCCGAAATCCACAAATTACGAAATACTATAACGCAATATCTCAAAGTCCTCTAGCCTATACACCTACCCATGTAACCAGTGCAGTATGCTAGTCAGCCTCTGTACATCAGCTATCGCTAGTATCGTGAACATTACCAATGCTAGCATAATGCGATTCACAGAATATCTTAACCCAGTCCACATGGCAACCATTCATTATGGTATTGATCCATGAAAATCAGTCTGCCTATCTTCAGCTCGGGTGATTCTCACCCGGAACTTACATTGTGGTCATCAAATCAAATAACGACCAACTTACATTGTAGGCCTACAGTAGAACCTCTCTAATAAGGACGTCCGTATTTATTAGAGAGGGGGTCCTTTATAGAGAGGTGTCCGCTGAGAGATGAGGTCCGCTGCATAGAATTTCAGCTCGGCCCGGAGGGATTTTCTCAGTGTGATATCAAAGAAACTTCCCCCTACCCCCCCCCTCGACCCTAGCCTAGGTCCTACTCCTAGGTGGGCAACGCCTAGGGCAGGCTATGTACTAAATGTAGTGATTCTGTCACATCAGAGAACATATATTAGCCTAGGGTCATTAGGCCATGCGCTTTTACAAAGGATTCACACCACTGAAGTGATGACTCACACATTGACAGGTGGTCCCACCCAATAACGAATTTTACCAAGTCCATGACAACCAAATAGGCCTCTGGACTTTTTACTGGCGACTACAAAATCATTATCCATTAATGATTCGCGGATATGCTAATTGGTAATCGGCCAATCATCATTATATCAATTGCTGGTGGTTGGGGTGGCGCCACTGCACTTGGTTAATACCTGGCCTGCCCTCTAATGTTTATGTATGTAGGCTACACATCAGATCAGTCATCACAATGTAAATTTGACACGTTTATCAGTGTCTTCAATTTAATCTTCAATATAAAAGAAATTTAGATACTACCAAGTACACCGAATTGATAAAAATACATTTGAAAAGATAGTTATGTACTTAAAAAAGTGTTTACCTTTGTCAATCTCATTAGAAAGAGGATTAATTTGGAGTAAATCCTGAAAATTTAGAAATCGGCCACCATTTTGATTTGTAAACAAATAGATCACATGACCTGAATACCTGGTGTGGCATTAATTTTTGTCCCTAAGGCGTTATGTCTCATTGCAATGAACTTGGGATTTGTTTCATTCAAGCTAAACCGTGTACTATTAATCCTGCTTTTATGTGATTCGGCAATCATGTTTTTGTGTGAATTTACACAATCATGTTTTTATGTGATATAAGCAACCAGGATAAAGCGTGACAAAGACACAATCACGTCTTTCGGGCCCACAACGGTAGCGTTGGAAATCGACAAAAACGAAAAAAACAATATAAAACCGGAAGATTTTTTACGAAATTTTTATGAAATAAACCGAATAAAGTAGGCTTTCTACCTAACTTTTCATGTTATTTTCTACGTAAGTATAATTTCTCTTGTGTTATGAAGTAGCATACTTTTCAAAAATTACCATGAACTTTATTTTTGTGGCCGAAAATTAGTAAATTGCATCCCATTTTTGTCGATCACACACTGAACATACAGTGTGTCCCAAGAAAGATGTTGCTGTCCCATTTGCATTCACTCATAATTGTTCATCTTTCTTTCATTTCAGAATGTCGTCTCCGCAGTACAAGTTAAAGAAATGTGGAATAAAGTACAATCCCCCCTCGATCATCCTGGACTATGTTGTGTCAAAGTCAGGAAAGTTGAGGAGGCGAACAATGCCACTGAGAAACTTCTCAAAGTGGTCATCAGTTGAACAATGTGCAAAGGATTTACGCGGAAATCCAAGACATGCAAGATATTTGGAGAATCTTCCGCAGAGTCAGCTACTCAAAATGATTCAGTTGATTCATGACAAACTAAACGGTATAGCCCTGCAGGAAAGTTTGAAGAAAAGTGAAGTGTTGAATATGGTTGATCCAGATGAGGATCTAAATAAAGTTGACGATGATGTTCTCAAAAGGAAAAAGGCAATAATGAACGAGACGTTCGAAAAAAATCAGAAAAAGCCTGGCGATCCGGATTTTACTTATGAAGTGGAAGTTGACTTTCCTGAGGTTGCTGTGGAAACGAGTGGCTGGGACTCTGATGATAACAATTCAGATTTCTAAAAATAGTTGATTTTTGTGATTCAAATGACCATTTTTGAATTTGCCAAAGTCAACAAGTATATAATATATGAACAGTAAATGCTCACAAACTTATTTCTTCTGAAGTAAAGGGTTTTTCATATTGTTGTATAGAAATGTCAGAGAAAAGTCTATCATATCAAATTTTTCCTGGTAGCCCAACAAACGTTTGACAAAATCTCAGGAACAGTTTTTAAGTTAACTATTTCAAAATTGAGGGTCCCAGGCCATGTTTCCTGCTTCAAAAGACCAGGTTATCTTGAGCCCTTATTATGGAAAAAATCTCTGTGCAGTAGTTACATAATGTGTCTTCATTAACACTCGGATACCGTCCACGTTATTACTAATTACACTCGTTTAGCTCGTGATGAAGCTTGCAAAACTTAACCATGTTTGTTGCGATATTTTGATACTTTTATAATGTGTAATAAACAATATCATTACTAATTAATGTAGTATGGTTTTCATTTATCTATTCCTTGAGCATTGTTATTAATGAGTGAGGAGGGCGCTCCTTAGGAATCCCCAATGATCATACAAATGAAATAAACATACAAGGCTATTAAAAGGACAAATTGTGGTATTGTCCCTTGAACAATGCTCTGGTTGGGTAATTGTCCTGCCAAGGTGGCTTGTGCCATCACCCTTGTATACAGTTGGACAGATTGTGCCGTTGTCCCTAGTGTATGGTACAGGGTGGGACAAGAGGCCTGCTGGAGATGCCTTGCACTGGTGTGCCGAGACAGCGTTACAGTCGCCTAAGGTCTCATTAGGGACTTTTTTGTATTCATGCGCGGCTAACCCATAGTTCCTAAAAGATCATTGATTTCTTGGTCCTCATAATACGCCAATGTTGATTTAGCAGTTGTTTTTGCAAAGACATGTTTTCTTGGAGTTTCTGAAACCTGGAGCGCTACTCAATAGGCGGCTAACAAGAAACTCCGCATTTTACTGTTGTTGCCGACGTATGTGTACACTGAACTTTGGATGTGCGTCGGCCCCGTGTTGAAATGCTGTCCAGTGCCAGTTGCAGTTGGTGCGTTTTTTGCTGATTTGTGCAAAATTCAACATATCTCAAAAGTTCAATGGTTGACCCCCGTTTTTTTTTTTTTTGTGTGTAGCGTAAGCAACTGTCTTTCACGGGAGAAAGGTCACTGTAAGAATCTTTCAGGAAGAAATGTATAATATTTGGGGTTTTCCGTGATTGTCCGGCCCAATTGGCAATATTGCCATTTGGGATGGTAAACAGAGCTAGGAGAAAATGCGACGCTTATGATTTATTTAAAGAAATAAAATGCCCGATTTAACATCCTGCAGAACCAGTGGAATCGGGCGTTTCCAGTGATATACGATACAAATGGGTTGTCCTCATGCAATCACTTTGGAAGCATGTTACGTCCTGTTAATGGGGCACGTCATGGTCGCGTACATTTGGGAAAACTCCCCAACGAGACCTAAAGTGACTGAGGCGACAGTGGTGCTATCTAGCGGTTAATATTGGAACTGAGCGTTTTGGACAAAGATTTCAGTTTTATCTTCTGCCGCGAGACAACGCCACTGTCGCCTAAACCAATTTCACTAATGGGTCCTGTAATTGATTGGTTTTCATGCCTTTGGAAGGTAATCAGTATCAAACAAAGGAAATTTGATAGAGATAATTAATGACTTGCTTTAGCTGTCAAAACAGGTTCAGCACAGCCACAAGCCATCTTCCCACATAAACGACAGTAGATATGATTCTCTGATGGGATCAACGACGGTGGACGAGAGTGACACCGGCATTCCTTAACTGTTGACTTTCGACATCGGCGTGAAGTCTTGACGTCGTTACCTCAAAACTTGCACGTCTTCCATGACGCATTCACGTCATAAGAGATTTTTGGCCAAAAAAATTACAAATTTTGCCTTTTGATCAACATTTTCTTGGTATTTCTGGGAATATATGTGGTATATGATAAATATAATACTTCCCACGTCGGCACGTGTGTGATCGTCACCAGATTGCACTCTGCGGTCTCAAGCTTTTCAAGGCCAAAGAAAATCAACTTGTGCAATCTGGTGACTCGGATCACACACTCGAGCATATTCTTATTGTCTCCAATATCAAAGTGAAGAATTGTCACTGCTTCTCAATAGAAACTTTGATTCAGTCCAAGTCTGAGGGACCAAATATAATGCATTTCCAACACTCCTCAGTCAAAACTTTGACACAGTCCCAAGTCTTAGATATCAATTGCAATGAATTTCTCTCACTTCTGAACTGAAGCTTAGACAGTCCTATTCAGGGACACCATACTCTAACTGAAACTGCAAGAGTCGGTTAAGTACTTCTCTTAATAATGCTGAAAATCCTTGACAAAATCCGGGGTCTTTGATGTCAAATTCAATGAATTTTCACCACCGACGCTGTGAAAATCCAGTTTATACACAACTGCTTCAAACTTATTGACCAAGTCCATATTTTCAGATATCAAAACCAATGAATTTCCATCGCTTCTCAATAGAAGCCCCAACACCATGAAAGTCCTGTTTAAACACTGTTGGCAGTTTCTCTAAAAGTTCTTCGATCTCACTCGAGCGTATCTTGATGCTGAGTCTCATTAGGAATGAGTGGATGTAGTCAATGTTCGCACCGAACGGATGAACGTGAAGGAAAGTGGAAATCACACCTGAAAAATGAAGAGTAGATTACTAAGTCATATTATCATTTGCCAGATTTGATTGCACTACGGGTCTTGCATTCACCTACATATAAGTGTTGTGCTGACAGGTGATGTAAATCGGTGTGATCTCCAATTGTAACTGCTGCTATCAGTGACCAAAAGATATCTGGTCTGAGGATAAAACCTGTCATTACATGGTATGACACTGATCGCCTGTCACAGGCACCTGGCATGAACGCATGCTCTCCAGAGTTACAAATCCTGGTCCTCCAGAGATTCTAAACCGGGTCCCAGTGCAAGGTGGGACCAATCTTTCTAACATTGAGCAAACCCCAGTCATACATCCAGCTTGTCAACACACCTCTCACAGGAGAGAACTCACCAACATATCTTGCTTCCTTTTCTGTCAAACCAGATGACGTCACAATGACTGGCTCAACCCGGACCGAACTTCCCACACTAGCAGACGCAGTATCATCAGACGTCGAGGCCAAATCTTTCACCGAATCATCCTTCTTATCGATATCATTTTCTTCACCCTTTTCAGTCTGTTTTTTCTGCTGGGACTGCAGCTGGAGTTGGAGCTCTTTTTCTGCTAATGTTTTCTTAAGCTGAAACAAAATTTAAGCTAAAACTATTCTGAAGTCCAGGTTGTTGCACAAGAAAGTATTAACACCAGCAATACTCAATTGACAAATGTCTCAAAGTTTGTGTATGATATTTGTGAGCCCCCTCTTATGTCTTCAAGCCCACACAGATTCGACTTGATGCTGACCTTCTTAGGTTTTATTGATTGGTCACAGATGGGGGAGAACGAAGTGTATTTGAGAAAGAAACTTACATTCTTGATCTCTTCTACATCCTTCTGTTGTTTTTGTTTTTCCTCCAATAAATGCTGAAAGAAAAGTATTCGATGTTTCAAATTTTAGTGCCAGTGATTGCAGACTTTGAGGCACGAGTTCAGGTTTAAAGTTTGGAGCAGATCTTGTATCACAAGGCAGTAAACGACTTGAATTCTGAGAGTAGGGTAAATTACAGTCACCTTATGACAACTTCGATTTTAGGGTTAAAGTGTAACCTATTCTGTAGAATAAACATCTCCAGCAAAACTCAAAGGAAACCGTAAATGACTGATTGATTGATATGCCCTTGCAAAAATGATGATAATGAGATACTGTAATATGCAAACACACCTGTTGTGTATTATGTAACGCATGCTGTAAAACCTTGAGGTGGGCTGTCTTCTGCTGCACCAAGTCACTGACTTCATGTTTGGCAATATCCACTTCATTCCTGTAAGCCTCAAGCTGACATTTCAGGCTGTCGTTTTCTTCTTTCAGCTGGTGGAACTGATTGGCTGTGAGAAACAATGGGCGTTCATACAACATCATCAAAATAGAACATAAAGTTGATGACCTAGTCACGGCCTGTTTCTCAAATATGACTCATCCTTAAACACAAGGGTTCCCACATGAAATCTTGTGATAACTATAATGAAGTTATATCATACTTACGATTTCCATTCAACAAACACCCTAAAAAAACAACTTACTTGTAGCACCGACATCCATTTTCTTTTTCTTAGGAGCAGGATCCCCGTCCTCAGAGTCAGACATTTCCATCTCGTCTTCTTTCCGATCACTTAGGAATTCATCCTGGGATTGTTGCTTTATTTCCTGCAAGAAAATTACGAGATGAAACAAATGTAACGAGGGTGGTTTCCCAGGATTAAAGTTTCATAGCGGTCGTTTTCACCGACACACACTTCAGCAGTACTATCTAGAAGCTGGACACCCCTCCATGAGGATGGAATCCAGTCACCATTTTGTCAAATGATAATGAGCTGATAACCTCCACAGCTTAACTACACTCCTTTCATTATCAATACTTGCTAACTTGTAACTTCCCACCGATCTCACGTACACTGTTGGACGGTGTCTAAAGACTTTTTTTGGGGTGTTCCGTTGTTGTCCGCTATGAAAATGCCTGGACAAAGGCCTTGACGAATCCATTTCATACATCCAGTCAGGCTGCGGTTTGTACATAGGACCGCTGTGAACTTGTAGCAGACTCGGACAGCAGATTGTGACGGCAGTCATGGTCTTGGACCTCAGGTTTCAAGGAGTTCTGGCCTGCAGCTCTGAGTCACCTACCTTTGGATGTTAACAGTACAGTAGAACCTCTCTCTTATAAAGGACACCTGACAAATGCTGTACATATTGAGAGGTGTCCTGATCACAGGTGTCCCAGTTACAAGTTTGGGAACAGATGTGGTCTCTTTAGTAAAGAAGGTGTCCCTACTAGAGAGATGTCTACATCAGTACATGAAGGTTCTAAAGCATGGAATCTTTAATACCAATACCAATGAGTGCATATGCACACCTTGCTGAATGACAGAACCTAGCAAATACATTTCCAGATTGTGGCTTTCAGAATCTTTACACCAGAATACGTCCATAAGTCAATTCTGTCTTTACCAACCCTTACCAATATCAACTTCTGTACAGCAACATCAGGGGATTTGATGAACATTGGTCCTCTCTTCAAGTGGTCCGAGATGTTTCTTACCACACCAACTTAAGGTACTGTCTCTAATTTTTAGTTTCTTACCAAACAGCTTGAGAACTTTACACAAATTGGTAATGCATCCTAGCCTAACTTTCTTTCCTTACTCTACAAGTTAGAACTGGGAAAAATTAGCACTGTCGCTTCATCTTTGCAGTAAGCTTGAAATCCTGCGATAAACCGTCCTTCTCAAATTGCATCTTTCGTAGCAACTCCTGAAGCCTTCCCTTTAACACCTACACTGCCAAACTGACACTGCCTAACTCTGCCAAACTGACACTACCTAACTCTGCCAAACTGACACTGCCTAACTCTGCCAATCAGTTCTGAGCTCATCGCAAACGTTGAGGGGACAAACACATTCTCAACCCAAATTGTAACTCCAGAAGTGTAGAAGACTTGCGTTACCTTCCATCCGAAGGACCTACCTGTGCCTGTTTACTCCACAAATCAAGATTCTTGCGCTGTGCCTTAGAAAAATGGTCCCAGGCCTTCTGCTTGGAGGCGGCTCCAAAGACTTTTTCGATTTGTTCGACTTAAATACAGAAGCACATACATGTATGGATTACCATAACCTTTAAATGCACTAATACGTGACCCTAGACCTGCATATTACCTCATTCCATCAGCGGTTTCATCTAATCAGATACACGCACAGACTTGAATGGAGATGGCCTAGAAAATGACACCAAACATCTTTTCTTGGTTTTCCTTTATGAATCTGTCACATTTTCAACCCTAATGCTATGTTGTATGCATTTGAAAATACACATCTAAGGTTCCCTGCAGAGTGACCCTGAGAAGGCAGTCTGCCACCGTTTAGCCTCTAGTTTGGCTTTGGCCATTGACTGTTCAGTCAGTTAAGGAGAACCATATAAACCGAGGTGTCATTTTCTTAGCCTGTCATGATTGGCTATTGAAGCGATACTGATATCACACTGGGTCGGTGGAGACCGCTGAAGTCAATGATATGAGTGTCACTTGGAAAGCAGCCCATCGCGTCAGGGATAGAATTTCACAGAAGTACCAATCGGGATTCCACTGAAATGCACTTTTTGTATCAAATGTTTCAAGTATTCAAAAATATGTAAGTCAAATTTTGTAAACATGGGTCCTAAACTATGTTTAGTTCTTAAGTAGCTCGAAATTTCTATACCTGTCACGTTTTCTTCATTTGGCAAGAGAGCATTGGGAACAAGAAGAACAAATATCAAACTGGCAGTGTATAAAATGTGAGGGGACACTTTAAGGCAGGGAATCACTGCCAGGTGGTCACAGGACTCATTCAGGTAGCCTACCAATGCATGATATCGTAACACATAAGGCTCATACACAATGAGAACCACTCTTGGTGGTGATCAAGGAGTGAACATCATTGGAAATATGTTCTGTCTCTTTTTAGAGATGACTGGTGTCTACAACATTTTTGTATCACAGTCAACTTGTTGGCACCCTGTTAAGCAGAGAGTTTCAGCCGTAAACCCCAACCACATGCCGGTAAGAGATTCCCCTCACATTTTAGACTTGACACTGCACTAATTGACACCTGCTCAGGAGAAGTGGAGACAGTAGGAAAACCCTTAACCCTTTCACTGCCGGGTCATATAGGAAGGGGTGACATTTTTTTAAGAAAAAAAAGAACAAAGTACAGTGGAACGTCGCTTAGCGAACACCTCTCTATTATGGACACCTTTCTATTATGGACACAAATTGGTCCCAAATTAGTTGATTCCAGACAATTTTTCACATCATTCTGTGAGAGAAGTGAGTACAGGCAGTAAAAGGGTTAATCCAGACTAGACTACTCAATCCATTGTCGGAAGGTGATGATGTTCAATTCTTCCCTGAAAAAAATAACTTTGCCTGACTTGACTCACATGAACTTGCACAATTGAGTGTCCTCTACAAGTTTCATAGGAAGGTGGGTCCTATGGAAGTCATCGCTGTTTTTAATACTAATATTACAACACTGTAAAAATCAGCTTACTGATTCTGGTACCGATACTGTTTCTCCCACCAAACTAAATAACTTGCAGACGAACACTCACTAATTTGATTGACAGTCTGAGATCTGCTGCCTGATATACTGTAGACCTCATAATGTTTGCTAGCCAGATAGACTTCAGCCATTTACTGAGCACCTTTCCCTGGGAACTTCTTTTACTTGAGGTGGAGACAAGGCAACCGATTCTGTCAGATAGAGTCACTGTATCTATCACATGAGTAAACCAGGACCGACCGAGAATCGAACCTGGGCCCTCAAAGGTGATGATGATTCCACTGTGCCACTCTGACAGCCCCCTATTAGTACAAAAATCAATGGCAGCAAATAGAACAGGGTCTACAGTAACTTACACAAGGAAACTTGGTTTCATCCGTCACGTCCGCCTCAAACCTGAAATAACTTACACTTGAGAAAGATTTTTATCAAGAGATTTCACACAAACGCGACACCAAACACAAGTGGTTGTCTTCCTGAAAGAAAAGTAGTTTGGCTGACCTGAACCTGTCAAACTTACTCATTAGAAATTTTGACTGACACAAAGAGGTACCGGTTCGTCCAAGGTCTGGCTGAGAACTCCTGAAATAACTTACACTGTTGTAAATTGTATAATAATACAAGCATCAAACATATAAGGAAGAACTTCTTTGGTTGATGGGACCTCAGTGAAGTACTTTTAAACCTCAATGTTTTGGAGAAATTTTGGACAGTGATAACATGAATGGTTTGAATGGCATTCCTGAAGGGTTTGTAGTAAACTTTTGATAAAGAAGTGATGGAATATTTTTTGAGGCAGACTGTTAACGAGGAAGCGGGATGGTCCAAAATGTCTTCGCAAATAAAGAGGTTTCTTAGTAAGGTACGGTGGTACAATAGTCACCTGTTTTCATTAATGTGCATTGTCTTCTTAGTTCTACACTGTTGGAGTTATAATTGTAGCATGGCTATAATTGCACCACTTTACCTTACAAGCAGTATACCTACCAAATGATCAAATTGAAATCTTAATATTTTATTGTCTTTTTACTTATAGAAAATCTAAAACAAGGATTTAGACTTACACTGCCTCAAGATTCCATTCATTCTGAGCTTGAATTTCTCCTTCACGATATTTAACTCCTCCTCATGTGAGTGTTTTTCGTTCATCAAACGACGCACGTGAGAATTTGTACTTTGCACCATGCTGTAGAATGTGTTCGCTGAGCGCCGGTTGCAATCTCCACGCTCTAACCATGTCATCAGGACTTGGGTGGCTTTCATGAACGTGTCGTCACCTGTCATGGAGAAGGTCAAGTTAACCCTTCGATTTCCAAATTAAAATCATAAAGTAGTTTTTATTTTTGCAATTTGTGAAAACTTTGGAAAAAATAAAAATTTCGGAAAAATTTAAAATTTCTGAAAAATTCAAAATAGTTTTCATTTTTGCAATTTGCGAAAATTTCTACAAAAATAAAAATTTCTGAAGAATTTAAAATCTCAGGAAAAAATTAAAATTTTTGCGGTTTTGGTTAAATAGCAAATTTCTTAAATTTAATTTTTTCAACCAAAATTTTTTTTGGCAATTTTTTATATTCTTGTGACTAGTAAATTTGGTAGTTAACAGTAACACAATATCACACAATGGGATTTATCTAACCTTTTAAATGCTCGACAAGCATGGCTGCTTCATGTTCACTGAAATGAATAATAGGTGGTGGACTGGGCGGTCGGAGACGTTCTTCTTCCATGCGCTGGCGATGGCGATGTTCTCGAGCTAGCTGTCTCTGGTGACATTCCCATTCATACTGGTCGTCACGCGCCTGGGCGTAATCAACATGAACACGACTTGTGTTTGTCCGGTCTTCGATTTCCTCATCTCCAACCTTTAGTCGCCAACCTAAAAAGGGAGTGCGGCCTAAACAAATCCTTTGTAAAGTCAATGTTTCCATCATCATCATCATTATTATTATTACTGGTGTTACAGCCCTATTGGATTTCTGCCGGAGGTATGGGGTCCACTATCAGTGACCTTCCCCCACGTCAAGGAAACAACCGCCAACAAAAGAATAACTCGTATTATAACTGCCCACAGCAGCAATAATCCACTGGTAGGAACTGAAAAGATCGTTTGGTATTTTCAGTTCCACTCTTGCCCTAAAGATGGCGATGGCGTAGTACATGAAAGAACTACGCCATCGCCATCTTCGGGGCTACTACGCCATCGCCATCTTTAGGGCAAGGTAGGAACTGAAAAGATCGTTTGGTATTTTCAGTTTCACTCTTGCCCTAAAGATGGCGATGGTGTAGTACTTCATGAAAGAAGGTACTCAAAACTTTCCACCCTTTACTCTCAGAATCTTACCAGAATATGATATGGCCTGTTCCACACCTTCCTCCGATTCGAACCTAATGTGAGCAAAGTTCTTCTTGCTGAGTCTTATGCTGTATATGTTGCCGCAGTGGCTGAAGATTTCCCTTATTGCCTCCTCCGTCATCTTCTCGGGTAAACTGCCAACAAAAACCGTACGGCATCCCAGAGGGCGCTCTCTTGTTGATCTCGGCGGGGCACCTGTCAATCAAAATTTACCATGGTTACAGTTAATGGAATATTAGCCACACAATGAATAATGACACAGCTTTCATTTCTTCTCTTTCCTGATTTTATACTGGAGATTTGAAATGATGCATTAAGTATCATACCTCTGCAACCAAATACACATCTCGCAAGATAGCAAGGCTGTAGATACAGGGAAGGGGCTTTTCATGCAAATTTTGGTAAATTTTTCAGAGTGGCTGCGGACAAGAGGTGTTTTGCCCCCCAAAAACCTAGCTACAGGCCTGGATAGCGTCAACTTGATTGACTAATTTAGTCTTACCTGGTGGTGGTGGAAACAGAGTACAGCTATCGCATTTTATTGGGTCTCTCTGATCCGGATATTCGGGGGGAGGTGGACCGGGGGGACCTCCCATCATAGGCCCACCTGGACCCATTGGGCCTGGACCCATGTAGCCGCCAAACTGAAATGAAGAGGTGGATTTTGAATTGAAGAAGTTTCATATAACTACCGAGAACATCAGAGTTTATGGAAGTGTAATGGCCTCATGTTCAAACTCAAAAGTTCAAAGTACTACTGTAATCAGGATCACATACTTGTCATTATAAGTCATATGTCATGTTTTTTTAAAGTAAATGTTCTCTAAGCGTAGTTAACTAGGCCATGGGCCATGGCTGCCATAGAACTGAAGTCAGCAGATACGTACCTGGCCAAATCCCATTGGTCCCATCATCATCATACTGGGGTCTCCCATCATGTTGTTTAGAGGACCATATCCCATACCCATCATCCCTGGTCCCATTTGCATGTTGCCTTGGCCGGCTTTCTGATCGTCAACTGAAAAAATATGAGCACATGTGAGTACGCTCTGTATGGTGCTAACTAGGAAGATTTTGGATGACAGCTTTTGGAGATCCAGGTATCTCATCCCAAGCTGGTTCCTAACCTCGCTGAGCTTGAGCTTGAGCATCATCAATATAATTTCATTTCAAGGCTTCGAGGCCCAGATGTGAACTTTTGATTGCCTTACCTTTCATCATACTATTCATGGGGATATCGCCCGGGTCACTTCCATCATCCAACACCATGTCATCACCACCCTTCCCAGGAATTGGCATAGGTGGTTTACCCTTGTTCGGGTTGAATTGTAAGGGTTGATTGTTGGTTAAAGGGTCTACGTCTATCATGCCACCTATCCCCACATGACCACCTGCCATGCCACTGTGGTTGTGACCCATGCCACCATGACCGCCCATGTTTCCACCATGGTGCTGGTGGTGCATGTGCCCCATTGGACCAGGACCTGAAAAAGAACAGTATCGCAATGAATATTGCTTTGGCTGGCCCCGTTTTCATGACAATCTATTCACAGATCAGAAACAGTCATTGTCGACATGACGTTGCCTTTGAAAGTTATGCACCACGGCATGGCTGCAACTTAAGAACCTTTGCAACGTCGCTGATTTGCCTGCCGTTCATCATTATCGTGACTGTAGGCCGGGCCAGGGAGGGGAGGGGCAGGGCCACTAGCCACTACCCTTGGATGGACGTAAAAATACAAGTTGATTGAAGCGCGAAGCATTCCCTTCTATTCTAGATTACATTTTCGCAGCATATACATTACAAAACAATCATAGAAATAATGTGACATATTACAATGAGTCCAAGTACATGGTGATGGTGTGCGGAGGATGTACATGCAATGCATGTGTACAGCCTCCATCCAAGATCTTTGTGTGGGTAGCAAACACTCAATTCGCTCCATATAATACATGTTTTTCGGTTTAATTACACACCTTGCATATATGGATATTGTTGTGACATTTTGGATTGTGATTTTAGAGTCTTTGAGCGGCGTAAATCGACGTTTATTGCATATTTTTATGACAAAAATAATTTTGTTAGTTACTATATAGCCCAATAGAGGGCCTGCGATTTGGACTGTTCTGGATAGAACTCGACTGAACGAGGGAGGTTTTCTCATTATCATAAAATATGGGCGCGCATCAAAAATAGATCAGCAGGCTGAGAAACCAAATTGGTTGGATGTGACTTTGTCTCCGCCTGTGGCTGATAGTGTTGTGCAGTTCTTTGTTAGCAACTTGTGATAGTGCACTCCGCATATGACGTAACAATCATGGGTTACTCGGTCTCCAACAAAATCTGCATAGTTTTGGCCATTATCACATACTTTCTAGGCTATTTTAAGCCAGAGTGCAGAGCACCATGGGAGAGGGTCTCAAACTGTGATTAGCAGCATAGTCACACCACAGAGAATCTAGTTTGAAAAATGAATTGAAACAAATGAGAGGAGTAATTTTTGTAGTTTATTTTGAAAATAAGGACATGTTTGTGTCAAAATCTACCTCAACATGGACACATCTGGAAGTTGGAATGCATCTTTCTCAGAATGAAGTAATATGTGTACCTAACATGCACAGCACTAAATGTTAACTATGTGTAAAAGAAAATAAGGACAAACTCATAATGCACAATCAAAACTGCCAACGTTCTTTGACTGAGAATGTTTGTTTCTATTCCATATACAGATTAATACGGAGAAAACACTTCACCATACAGAAAGACTACTTGCTTTCTAATTTCTAATTTTCCTTGATTTTAAGACAACATGCAGCAAACTTGGTGCACATGGGGTTAAAACCTTGAACTAAGCACACACACACATCATAGTTAGAAAATTCACAATACACGTTAACAGCTAAAGCTACAGGCAAGGACGAGATCATGCAGCAGTTTATAAAGCAGACGTGACATCTAAATCATAAACACAGATAATCTTATTGAACAATTGTAAACCAGCAAATGTTTTAGGTTCCTTTCAGCAGATTTAGATTTATTTGTCTAGGTTATATAATGGAATCAGCAGAAAATCAACAGCAGCACTAGCAATAGGACGGAGTTCACCCTGAACTTAATAAATAAAGAATCTTAGAAGTGACGTTACACATTAGTCTTCGTGTTACATGTATGTATATGAAAATAAGCAGTAAATTACCAGCAGTTGGTCTACCATAAAAGGACGGATGTTTAACTCTGAACTTAATAAATAAAGAATCTTAGAAGTGACGTTACACATTAGTCTTCGGTATACATGTATGTGTATGAAAATAAGCAGTAAATTACCAGCAGTTGGTCTACCATAAAAGGACGGATGTTTAACTCTGAACTAAAATGAAATTATATAAACAACTGCTACATGTATAATTGACAATTCTGAATGACCCCACATAATTCTGTTTGTGCGTGCAGATTTTGGACAACAACTGTGCAAGCTAAAGTTTTCGGAATGTACAGTATGGTAATCAGCAGAACACATCAAGCCACTTATCAATGAAACGGCCAGGGGCCATTGTGCTCACCGTATACATCTTTTAGTAGGCAGGATCATGCTTAGTTTAGAGGTGAATATGGTGAACACAATCAGGCATGAAGACTTTTTTTAGATGTGTATTGATGTCAAGTAATAAGACAGGGCAGTATATATAAGTTTATGATCCAACCAATAATTGTCTATGACATCAACAAGATCAATATCGTGTGATTGCTAAGAGTCCCTGCAATAAAAAATTCATCGAAAAAAAGTCATTAATAAGCGAGATATTGCATGTCCTACTTTTTCAGTTTTGACTCCCTGGTGGCCAAATCAAGAATCAGATCAGGCCAAAATTCGGTGTCAGAGATTATCTGATGTAGGGGGTTACATGTACCAACTTTCAAGTTCATAGCTTCAGCAGTTAAGAAACGTGCCATAGTTACACTCTAATGGCCAATTTACGCCATTTGACCTCTGTGACCTAGAAAAGGAGGTCAAATCCAAAAATCGTAGGACATGTGGTGTATCCTTGCTAGAAGTCCCTGCCATAAAAATTTTATCGAAAACAATTCACTCAAATAAGCAAGATATTGCACTTCTTCCTTTTTCCATTATGGCCCCCTGGTGGCCGAATAAAGAATCAGATCAGGCCTAAATTCGGCATCAAAGGTTATCTGATGTAGGGGGTTATATGCACCAAGTTTCAAGTTCATAGCTTTACTGGTTAAGAAACGTGCCATAGTTTACACTCTAACGGCCAATTTACGCCATATGACCTCTGTGACCTTGAAAAGTAGGTCAAATTGAAAACCCGTAAGACATGTGATGTATTCTTCCTAAGAGTACCTACCATAAAAATTTTATCGAAAACAAGTCACTTATAAGCGAGATATCACACTTTTCAGATATCCACTTTTGGCCCCCTGGTGGCAAAGTTGAGAATCAGATCAAACTGAAATTCAGCACCAGAGGCTATGTGATATAGGGGGTTATATGTACCAAGTTTCAAGTTCATAGCTTTAGTGGTTAAGAAACGTGCCATAGTTTACACTCTAACGGCCAATTTACGCCATATGACCTCTGTGACCTTGAAAAGTAGGTCAAATTGAAAACCCGTAAGATATGTGATGTATTCTTCCTAAGAGTACCTACCATAAAAATTTTATCGAAAACAAGTCACTAATAAGCGAGATATCACACTTTTTAGATATCGACATTTGGCCCCCTGGTGGCCAAACAGAGAATCAGATCGGACCGAAAATCAGTGTCAGAGGTCAGCTGACCTAGGGCATTCTGTGTACAAAGTTTCAAGTTCATAGCCCTAGCAGTTAAGAAACGTGCCACTGTTAGGATAAGACGACGACGACGACGACGACGACGACGACGACGACGACGACGACGACGACGGACACAGCGCTATCGTATAGACTCCCCTTACGGTGAGCCAAAAATATCTACGAACAGTGTGTAACCTTTACCTACCAATAAGCAGGAACGAGTTACGAAAACAGTAACTAGTCAAGATGTAACTGATGTTAGTTTTGATTGGCCAGAACTCCAGCTCTGATGAGACTGAACCAATCAGAAAACCTGTGACAAGTTGTCTAACAGTCATAACTTGTTCCTTTTTTGGACAGAGAGGGAGGCACCTAAACACATGTCATAATGCTGTGATTGAATTCGAGGAATTTTGCAATCAACTCATTTTTGTTCTCCATAATGCAAGATGTTTGGGTAATCCTTCACACTGACATCAATCTACTATCATAAATTTCGAGAAGTACGAATGGCCAACACATGGAAAGTCCAATCAATTTAGCTTCGGCCTTGTCCTTGACCACAAAGTTACATGAACATCTGTGGTGTGTGCCGCAGAGCTGTATCTTCCATACTGATAATGGCGTTGCAATGCAGGGGGACACCTATTGACATATGACTGAACTATGGCACAAGTTTGGTGCTTCATCTCCAAATACGACAAGTGTTATCTTTGCTACCTGAAAAAAAAAGAAATTCATCATGAAAAAGACAAAATAATATAATAATAATAATAGTCGGCGCTTATATAGCGCTCGAATTACTCAATAGCTGGGTATTCTCAAGCGTTTTGGGACTATCATCATCCCGGTCTCCACAGAAGTCAATCTGGGGTTTCAAGGAGCAGCTACAAAGCGCTCATTCTTGAACTCGACCAGTAGGAGAAACAAAGTGACGATTAAGCCGGGACCATTGTATTTTGATTCCAAGAGTAAGACCTGTGGTTTTTGTGGTTTAATATAAAGAGGAAATCTCAATGAACAGGATGATACAATCTGATGAAAGTCATCCCCTTTCTGTCTTCCATTTCCAAGGTTTTGAAACTACACGGGTTGCTGGTCAGCCGTGGCATGCAGGCATTTCTGGACCTGGCAGTAAAAGGGTTAAACAATCTCATCACAAACCCTTACCAGTAATGATGATTGATCCCTCGTAATTAAAAGCGCAGCTGAATATCTCGTCCGTGTGTCCCTCCAAGATCTGTTTACATTCGCCAGTCTCCGGGTCCCACAGCCGTGCTGTCTTATCAGCACTTGCCGTCAGAATCTTGGTACCCTGGGGGTTGAACGTAATCTGAAGAAAAATGCAATAAAACTTTATTGATACAGACAATACTTTAGGGTGATAGCAGGATAGTTGGTGCACGCCAAAATGATAATGATACGCATCAGGCAATGTGTTGAATTCGCGAGCCAAAAGTGTACGATGAGTCCTACCTTTGAAATTTCTCCCTCATGTCCTTCCATCTTGCACTCCTGGTGATGGGTCACAGCATTATAACATCTGGCTGTACCATCAGCAGACGCTGTCAGCAGGTACTGCCCGGTATAGTCAAATGCAACATCTAGAACTTCATCTTCGTGACCTTTCAATGTGCCCAAACATCTCCCTGAAAACACACATTCAAGGCTTTTAGAAGAATCAATAGTAAATTTGACCCGTGTGAAATCTTTTACCTGCCCTGGCAGAGAGACTTAGGTCCAGAGACTCATCAAAGGATGAAGAGCCACAGAGCAGTGGATATATAGCTGGTCTACCACGCACACAACCCTTGCAGCACCTGGATGAATCGGCCTAGTTACTGGGCGATTATGGTACAATACTAGAAATCCAGGGACATGTATTGGTACAATCGCAAAAAAAGACAAAATCCTTATTTACCGGTTGAAGCATCCCATAGTTTACAAGTTTTATCCATAGAACCTGTCGCTATAAGTGAACAATCCCAGTTGAACTGGGCACTGCTGATCTCAGCCTTGTGGCCTATCAAGGTGTGGATCCTCCTGGAAAGGACAACGAGACGAGAGTTAGAGACAATGGTCATAAATATAAGAGATAATGCCAAGGCCAAATGACTGTGGCTCACTTGAATCTTAATAATCTCATTTGGACAAATTTCATCTTGATCCTACAGTTCTAACATCTCTAAACCAAAAATGAGGTGATGCAGGTTATACAAAGAAGACATTACCTAATGTTGCAATGAGGGTTCCACCTTGTCATATATTTTGACACAAATGATATACAAAGGTGTTTCACAAGCAAATAATACGACAATAACTTACTTTCCGGAGTTAACATCCCAAACTGAGACTGTGTTATCAAATGAACCAGTAATGACTTGCGTTCCATTTGTGTTGAAGGCTATTGAAATGATTTCAGCTGAATGACCCTGAATTGGAAAAAAGTTGTTTGTTAGTCACCTTCAATGGGTCCAGGTTTAAAAACACCCCAAGATATTGTGCCCACCAATACAAGCCAGCTGGACACATATCACGACTTTAACAGTTGAGAGGTTTCCATCTCTGTAACTTACATTTAATGTCGACATCTCTGCACCAGTCTGAACATCCCATAACTTTGCCGTTGTGTCCATACTCCCGGTGGCAAGAATGGTGCTCTGTGGGTTGAAGCTCAGGCACACGATTTCCGCAGCATGACCTCGGTATGTGTGGTAACATTTTCCAGTTTCGGTGCTCCATAATTTGGCGGTCTTATCAAAAGAACCAGTTGCAATTTTATCTCTGAAAATAATAAATCATGATGAGTTAGTAAAACGCATGCTTACCGTACTCCAGGCCAAGATGCAATTTGGCTCTCATTCTTGGTCTAGCTGGACACCCCCAGGCAAGCCAAGGGCCACCAGACTTCTAAAATCGTCCGCAGTTTGGGGCCACCAGCTACAGTACGAGCTTAGCCTCAATATCGAGCACATGCTTGTTCACTTGACTCACTTGGTCACTGGGACACTCTACTGGCTACTTTTTGAGAAATGGATACTAATTGAGTCATAAATACAACTCACCCATAAGGATTGTTGAACGTTATTGCATAAACCACATTGCGATGACCCTCCAGTGTGTGTAGCTCTTCTCCAGAGGACGTCTCCCATACCTTACATGTCCGATCATAACTGCCAGTAATGAAACTAGTACCCGATTTATTGAAGGCGACATTGGTCAGTGGAAGAATGTGAGCTCGCAGCACCTGAGGAAAATAAAGATTTGAGAAAGTCTTTTACAAGTAAACCAAAGATACAACGAATCCTCGCACAAATGGTACAGTTGAAAAATGATTATCAAGAGCTTTCAAATGATGAGTTCAATCTTCTTTGTCCTCCATTCACAGATGGATAGAGTGTCACCAAAAGCACTGTGCAAACAAGCCATTTTTGTCGCTCTGCCCAGCAATGATTATCACTGTTTCAGACCCCGGGTTTCAGACTTTCTTTTTTACCTTGAACAAGTAGAAATTACTCTCTTCTTGCTGTAACTGTTTCTCCTGTAAACGTATTATAAGTTTCCGGATCTGTTCTGTTTTGCTCGGGGTGACAAGTGGTTCTTTTCTGGCAATTTCATCAACCACAGCATCTACATCAGTCCTGGAAAAATAAAGAAGATTTTGTGTATTCCTTCATCTTCAAAATCACCAGTCATTGACAAGACTGGTTTGGTTCTATGAACACTGCAGTGTTCTCAATATGAGGAGGCAGAAAATTTAACAGCTTCTACTCCTCAGTATTCTGCAATGAAAGTGAAAGACTAAGTACTCTAAACAAGTTGCTCCATCATGGTCATGAGTTTGGCAAGAGGCAATGAGACAACTTACTCTGGCCGAAGGTCCAGCAGATCTATTGATTTTGTCTTCAGGACACCTTTCTGTTCATACTCAAGAATAATCCCTGCAAAAGTCAAGAATCACTTGAAAGAGCGATTTAAATTAACAGGAAAACAGGACAAAGCGAAGAAATGTCGCAAGAACAGAACAACAACCGTGGACGAGGTCGCCTGTCCGACGATGTTCTGAAAGTGAAACCTGAAGCTGCCTGAACTGAAGGGCTGAATACAATCTACACTTGCTTTGGCTGTAGCCTAATACTTGACTTGCCAAACTCAGCTCGACGCCGAACTGCAGCGCCACTCGCGGACAAAGATAGAACAACTCGACATTTTTTTCACCGGTTTTCTCGCTGCGCATGCGTACCAGCGGAAATCAACAAAAGATGACGCTGGTACGCATGTGCAGCAAGAAAACCGGTGAAAAAAATGTCGAGTTGTTCTATCTTTGTCCGCGAGTGGCGCTGCAGTTCGGCGTCGAGCTGAGATTGGCAAGTCAAGTATTACCTATACGCCAACACTGAGTCGAGTGTACATAGCGGCTAAACAAATTACAAATGCCCACTACCTGACCATCTTGAAGGCCTAAATGTTATCAAACAAACAGCACTGAAATATATGATGTACTATATGTACAAACATGTAGAATGTACATCCATTGTACATAGATAATGCACTGCAAGCCGGTAGCCAAGCACAAGCAGTCGATGGTTTCGCGAACGACCCGTTTTTTCACAGTTTAACGAACTCCCATCCCAATATTTAGGCTCAAATTACTCTCTCGTGTAAGAAGTTTATTTCTAACAAATATCCTCGTAATGATGAGTTTACCTGGGGGATAATAACGCAGAAGAAAGCGTTTCAATTTCATTTTTTGAGAGGTGGAAAAATGCAAAATGGCGAATTTTTGTTGATGTTGTTGTTGTCGCAGTGAATACACTTTAACACTCTCTTCTCCTCAACCAACATGGTCAAGTTTTTTTAGCTGTGATCCATTATATATTGGCTTGTATCTTGTCTTTGTCTCGGTTCTGATTAAGGTTAAGTCTCTAGATGAATCAGAAGTATTGTTCTTTGTCTCTGTCTCTTATCTGCAAATCACCACCTCCATTAGAGGACACCCGACATAACACGCTCCATTACGGAGAGACTTTGATGACATAGTAGGCAATTTCTTTACAATTTGGCCTCTGTCAGAAGGGCACAGCATTTGTCAGTTCCAAGGGTGTCCTTAATAGAGATCTACTGTATACTGATGAGACCAGGAGTCCCAAGAGCCAGAAACCAGGGACTGCCTGCCTCATCCTGATCTTTCCAGGTCTTCCCTGGATGTGCCATCCAACGACAGAGTCTGTCGTGTTCCACTACAGGGTGTAACATGTCTCTACAAGATTGAAGTGTCATGTGATCTGTACCTTGTCTCGACTAGATGTGACATGATCCAGGTTGTCTTTTCTCCAGGATTCTAGTTTTATGTAGCTGTCCATCTGAGTGAGGAGAGTAGGAGATCAAAGTCAACGAAAAACGAAACCTCTTATTTCTAAGTATTTATTAGAAAATAAATAACATCTAA
Source organism: Lineus longissimus (assembly GCF_910592395.1). NCBI lineage: Eukaryota > Metazoa > Nemertea > Pilidiophora > Heteronemertea > Lineidae > Lineus > Lineus longissimus. Next base: position 1,998,536 of record NC_088317.1, read on the forward strand.
ACTTCGGTGTTTTGTACCGGTACCTACATTTATCAACACTATCTACATTTCCATATGAGAAGATAACTGAATATGATATGATGTTATAACAAAACTAAAATCTTATACTGATTATTATGTGACTTCTATGAAAGAGAAATTTTTGGCAAATGCTTGCCATTGAAAATGATGTTATTCTTATGAGTCTAAATGCTTAGATTGGATGCATTCGAACTTAAGGTTTGCAATAAGGGACAGATAAAACTGCAAACTGTACAAAACATTTGATTTCTTTAAACCTGCTCATGAACAAGTACACCGAGCATAGTTTTCAAAACATTTGGGCGGATTCATACATCATGGAGGGTTAGCATCAAGTATCATGGGTCACTCATGTAGGTAGGACATTTGGATGGATTTCCAATTAAACTGGATGGATAAACACTCAAAAGGGGAATACAGGCATAATATTTTGTAATAATGGACTCTTGCATTTTGATTTAAAGTAAACAGTATTAACAATGAAAATTATGCTATAAAATTCATAAATTCTGGATGGAGTCTGATCAAATCTCTTTGTGTATTTCATTAAAGCACATTAAATTCCTCTTCCTAGTATCAAAAGATAACAGGGTAATATTTAACTGTAGCATAATAAAATCTTTCAGTCGCTCAAAAATTATACAATATTTTCTTAGTCTGACCTCAAACAGATGGGATCGAAACCGAAAAAAGAGGTCATCAGGCTGACTTTTACAGTGATGTTTCTGAAGACTGTTAGCATATTTTCAAACAGATAATCTTGTTAATTTCGATTCCATTTACCAAGTTCAGCCTCCTTGCAAACACCCACGGCCGATTCTCGAAATAATATGAAACAATGAGTACTGTAGTTTCATTCTAATGAACCCACCAAGTCGGTGCTTCAGACATGTTTTCCTTTTAGACTTAAGACGGGCGGGACGAAAAGTAGATTCAGCTAAAAGTTTGCCCAGCAAGGAGAACTGAACATACATGTAAAAGCTTGAAATAATGGGATCGAGAAACTAAGGCACTTTTGATATGGGTTGTAAAAGACAAAATACAAGAAATAACAAAATGATCTAAAAACTACAATTTTATCATTCAAGCAGATCAACTGCAAATTTACATCAATAGTTTACAAAAATCTGCCCTGCAGACTACTGTCACACTTCCTGGGCACCAATACATTACTTTTTAAAGGACTGACAGACATGTTGTCACAAATCAAATTCCACAAGACTCTCTGTTGTTAGGACAACATGCTTAGAGGTCATCTATTTCAAGGTCTGAGTCCCAATCGGTCACACTGACAGAGCTTTTGGCTGCTGGGTTGTTGGCTGAAAAGAAAGAGTCGGAAGGCAATTAATATGAAGTAAATGTTACCCATATTGAAAGCTGAAAACTTTCCCTACAATCGTTTTGTCCAAATTTCGAGAGGAACTTTCTGAGCATGATCTAAACACTCTATCTCTACTGGTTGGCAGACAATAGCTGGTGCAATAGACACTGCAAGCTAACAATCAAAATGAAAACTGTCAAAATAAAGAAAAGATAGAAGTAAATTAGAACTCGCATCAGTTTGTGTAGACCAAAGATGTTGTTGGAGTGTACGGGACCTACATGTAAATTGTGCACAAAAAAAGATAATTTGGCAAAACTGCCAAACATTTTTCATCAAATTCCTGCAGCATGTGCTTGAAGAATCACAACATCAGTAAACAATCACCTATTCTGTCGATGCTACCAAGTGTCCTCCGCTGGAATCAGCAAGATTGGGCTCATGAAACGTATGGGGAGGCAGGTGTGGGCGAGGGGTAAATAATTTTGCCATGCCAAAATGTTAGTGGACCATTTATATATCCCTGTAAATGAATGCCATTTCAAGGTCAACTGACGCCAATATGGATTCAACTTGAAAATAGATATGACCTTTATGTCCTTCAGCTTTACAACCTACAAAAGCTCGGTGCAATTGATGATAACTGAACTACTCTTAAACTGACCTCGACCTAATGAGTTCAAGTTCAAGGTCATTCTCACTCACCTTTGGATGATCCCCACACACTTGTGCCATACGTGTTGGTTGAGAAGTCGGTCTCACCTGAGCCACGGACTGCCGCTTTCCTGAAAATAAAGACATACATGTAATTCAAAATTCGGTGACAAATGAGTCTGCACATTTTTTTTTAATCAGTGACAGATATTAACAGTTGTTCTGGCAAAAACATTACTCGTATGCTCTGTTCTGTATTCAGCTGACTAGCCTTACCTTGGAGCTGGCTTTGGCTGGTTCAAATCCTGTAGCGATGATATGGAGATAGACGAACTGTCGTCATCATCGTCGTTGTCATGGTGTTGACCGTGCTGAAAACAAAACAAATGAAATATTCAAGTCCTAAAAGTTTCACATACCAATGCTAGGAAGTAATATTTCAATAGTGACAAGAATTGATAAAGATTAGTTTTATGATTCTTGATCGCATTATTGGCCACGATGATGACTTTTTCCGAAAATCTCTTCTCCATTCCATCACAGTCCATCAGCTGGGCACCCCGAGTATCAGAATAACGCTAGATCTTGTTCATACCTGTCTATTATTTGGATTCGGAGAAAATTTTCCAGTAGATCCGAGAGTATTCACCCCGCCGACTGGCTTCTTGCCTCCACGGCCGGTCAACTGTAACTCAATAGACTGACTCAACCTCTCCACATTCGGACCTTTCTTGACCGGTGTTGGGACGGAAGCGGGACGTTCGCGTAGATTATTGTCACCGCTTGGAATGATATTACTCAGTTCGCTGAAAAATAAGGTAATAGGTCTTATGTCGAAACATTCTGAGGTAATTTTGCCTCTTTCTTCTGATCAAAGAACTTCTCAAACAAATTGAAAACCAGATGAACCTCTAACTTAGAGAAACAAAGTATAAGTGTACCTTATTTCCGAGTCCCACTCACTCTCATCATGTTCAATATTCTTGGGCAGATTCTGTTCTCTCCTGGGTGATGGCTGTTTAGGAGTCGACATGACCACATTGACGGCCGTCTTCACATCCCTGGCACTGGGGGCAGCACTGTCCTCGGTGTAATCCTCATCTTCCTCGGTTTCTTCCTCTTCTTCTGTGTCCCAGTCCTCTTCACTTCGCATTGTCGACGAGCTATAAACAGAGAAACACTTGGTTATCATAAAACCTCTTAGTTACAATACAACACTGCCAGTGCAGAATTTTAGCCTTGATTGAGGTCGCCTCTAAACCCACTAAGAGCCAGAAGAATAGGCAGTTCATACTCACGCTGAAGTCGAGAGAGTAGTTGAAGTCCTCGGTGCTGGTTTCGGTGGAGAAGGCGACCGCCTCGCTACGTTTGGACTCTTCTTTGAAGCCACAGGGTTCTTCCTAGGGGCCTGAGGTGACTTCTTACTCATTAAGGGACTCCTCCTACCAACGTTTGGACTTGCTCGTGGGGACACTGAGAGGCTTGAATGCTTCTTTGACTTGCCTAAGTGTCAGAAAAGAGGGTCATCACTTGAAAAACTTGCAATCTCGGATTTGGCTGCTATGATCAAACTTTTGGACCACATTCTCTTACTTTAAAGACCGACCCCGGGTATAAAAGGCTCTTCACCTGTCACTGATCCAGTGCTCAACTGATATCATTGCTCCCAGGACCTCCAACGGTCAAGATTAAAATATCCCACATAACTTTGTTATCAGGCCTCAGAATTTCCTGGAAACTGTCAGTCAAATCTATGAATGCCTCAGCAACAACATTCTTAAAGTTCAAGTCCTATCTCCCAGCCAATAAAGAGAAATTAGAAGATTTCAGGGCCTGCCCCTCTATTTTTTGAATATGATTGGCACTATGGAGGCGGGGCAAGTAGATGGCCAGAACGAATCAGGGGCAATGTCAGTATGATGCAGCCTGGCTAGGTAACATCAGAGGGAAAGCTATATAGGCCACATGCTGTGAGCGCTCAAGTTTATCACTGCATATGTCAAGTGCAATTAGTTTATTGAAGCATAGGTTTGGCCGGGTATTATAGTCTGGTAGAATTAGAATTCTCTGAATAAAATATTGAAATATTGCAGGATTAGGTTTACATGTAGATTTATTTTCAAATATTACTGCACACCAAAATAGTATATCGTACATTTTATTTCAACAATGCAGGAGAAAAAGCATTTTCTAAATATCAGAAAATGAAGGATACCTCAGACATTGAATTGTTTGTTGTGTTTCATTGACTTTATCAATCAAAGCACAATTTATAGTTTCCCTTGGTTTCTTCTAGACAAGGTTAATCCACAAAGTAAAATAACACATTGATTTATACTAGTATTCCTAAAATCCGGCAGGTCTATAGGCCTTCATTGAGTAATTTGGATTGTGAGTCATGCATAAATTTAGGTTTGCTCACATGTTCTTAGCTTTTCATTTCATAAATATTTCTTTGTTTGCTAATGAGTACCTGCATGATCACTTTGAATATTAGGTGGCAAAAGAAAACTTGAAATGATTTCAAAAAATGTCTCTTTTAATTCTTTTTTCTCAAACATCCCAAATTGGAGTACATAAACCCGAAATCTAATTTTGGTAAAGCACCAAGATATGGAACTGAAGCAACCTTTTGAGATTGTTTACATTCATCACACTTCAGTTGTCAAGCCACATTAGCCTTATCTTGCCAGCATGGGGCCAGAGCTCAGGCAGCCTGCATCTCGCAAATGTGGGCAGGCCATAGGTAAATTGCTCTCCACCCGGTGTTTGGTATCTGGAAAAGGTCGGTCTTTAAGAAACAAATCAATCAAGGAGCAAATCAATTTGATACTATTATTACTAACCTTTTGGCGAGCCTCTTGAATCGATATACCTTTCCCAAGCCATTTTGTCCACCTTCTTCTCAAACTGGCGTCGAATATCCCAGAAATTCTTATTTTTCTACAAAGAGAAAAAAAGTAAGGTTGACAAAAACCGTACTGTGGAAGCAGCATAGTTACTAGAGCGTCCACCTCAAGACAAAGAGGTTGCGAGTTCACACTACTCAATACCGAGTGACCGTTTCTCTTTGAAAATCAAGTGATGTGAGTTACTCCAAGAGGACAAGAGGGTCTCCAAGTACTTCAAGCAAGGACAGCAAACTCTAGTTATTCTGCATTTCAAACACAAATCTCTCTTCTTATATTCACCTTTGCAATCTGTTGTCTCTCCTTCTGCAGCAGATCAAGCTTGTTGTTCAGTACTACATTACTAATACCAGTTGTGTCCTGTAAATATAAGATAAGCCAGGCTTACAGAGTTTTATAGTCATCCACTGGTCTTGCACTACACAGGTGAAAATCACTAGCCATGATGAAGGAACCACTACACGTATACACTTTCTCCCCAGCTCTCAAAGTCAAACACAAATTGAACAAGATAGTACCAATAGAGATATTCAAAACTTACTGCAGGGATGCCTCGGTCCTCCAGTTGTTCAATCAACAATTGTAGCAGTTCCTCCTTCATTCCCTTCAACACACTCGGGTTGTTCCTGAGATGGGCCTGAAGTCGAGAGCTTCGTACCATCGTGCCAACAAGATCCTCTGATGTACCAAGTCTACAAATAGAAAATAAGCTTACATATCAAGGCAGCTGTTATCTACGATGGAGAGGAGTCCTATGCATGCATTCCATCCCTTTAATAAGTTTTACGAAAGATTTGGTTGAGTCTATTGCAGCCAATTGGTGTATTCATTCAGTTGGGCACTGTTATACTACTTACTCTCCTGTCCTGAGACCTGAGCTATCCAGGGTCGAATGGCCGTACATTCCTTCCATATCCAACGCTGAAAAACATGGAGAAAATGCAAATTAGAGTGAATTTTCTGCTTGAGGGAGAAAGGGGAGAGCTGTTTAACAGACTTGGGGAAGGAAGACACTCCTTGTCCAAAACCGTTATCTGATTGTCATTTTGATTCTACTAGTATTACGAAAAGCGTGCGTCGGCACAAATAAAAGTCAGGCACAAGCTTTTTGTTTGGTTAGAATTCATAGCAAATGGACATTTCTCTGCTTTATGGTCCTGAAATTACTATAAACACACAGAATAAATGAAAGATGTGTTAGTAGGGAACTTGATATGATTATTATGAAGCTTGAATTAGACAAAGAATGAATCGGTTCAGGCATAGTAGTATCAAGGTAGCCTAACTATGAAATTAGTGATTGGTTATTTTGAGATTGAAGAATTAGAGGAACGGCATCAATGGAACAAGATGCAGCAATAATCCATTGTTCGTCATGAGATTTTGGATGGGGAAAGTCTGCAGACGGTATTACCAAAGTACAGTAGAACCTCTCTATTAAGGACACCCATGGAACCGACACACGCTGTCCTTAATTAAGAGGTGACCAGAATACAGAGGTCAAATTCAATTGAAATGACTCATTTTGGACCGAATACAGTGTCCTTATCAGAGAGGATGTCCTCTGGAGATTTGTCTGCTAAGCGAGGTTCCACTGTACCTATTGCTCAATGGGTTTGAAGCCAGATCATACTACCATGGTAACTGTTAGGAAGGGAATGTTAGCAAGGGGCTATTGAACACTGTATTGTTATCCATTGGATACAAATAGTTGGAGAAGCAATTAAATTACAAAACTCATCATTTCATACAAGCTCTGCTTGCCCGATTTTGCTGATATCAGAAATATTCTCGCAAATACCTTGTCAAAGTTAAACAGTGCCGTCACAAGCAGTATCCCACTAACTGCATAGTCCGACATTGTGGTCAGGACCTGGGGCACTCCGAAGCAGCAGGTTTTGTTGATTCAGGTCAAAAGAGCAATGAAGAGTTTTAAAAGTGCTTGTTTCTCCAACCAGACATTATAGTTAGCCCAAAACCACTTTTAGTACGAATTCTGCACAATTCTACCTTGATTCGTCCACTGGACCATCTCCTCTTTCACTTCTAGTTCTGTAAACATCGAACACAATATAAAGAATGGGGCCAAATATCCGTTCCTTCACCATAATTCAGCATGCATGAACGAGTATATGATACCAGTACAAGCAGTAGCAGATAGCGAGCGCTCTGTTCTGGTACGTAATATTCCCAGCCTCCAACATTTAACACTAGACTATTGCCACACATGTATATACACCACATTAAAAACATGTCTACCTTTACTTGTCCATTGGACTATCTCTTTTACTTCCAGTTCTGCAAGCATTACAGGAGGCAACATAAATTCAGTACCAAAACCTAGATTTATCACTGTTTACTTAAGCCACTACACGCAGATGTGGTCCAAGTTATGCTAATCATGTGCTGACAATGAACAGCGACACAGAACAGGCCATCTACATGCAGAAAACATAAGGTCACACTTGTAGACAATGCTACAGCATGTAACTGCAGGCAAGCCATCATCCCACGCACACTACATGCAGTCCAAACAACACAAAGGAACTTACATGAGCACATTCACATCATAATAGTCAATTCAAGAACACCTTACATTTTCAGAACACTACTGCCAATAGTGTATCATTCATTTAGCATAATCATTATTTTACAATCAAATCATAATCTTAAAGAGAAGGGTTAATTTTCCACCATCGTCATCTTGGCCGAGGGTTACCTTTGTCATTTCAGTAGGCCTACCGAGGATGTCGAGATATCAATGCCTTGGGGTCATGATAATACTTGGCTTGCACAGCTTCTTCAACCGACAGCACTTGACAGAATGTTCCTTTATCAATTTAACAATATTATCTACCTGATTCTTCCTCTTCCGCTGAAGAAGGTGCTTCCACGTTCATCTTTGGTACCTCCCTTAGACGAGCTACTTCCTTCTGCTTCTTCGATGGTGGCTCATGTCTCGGTGAGGACGTTCGTTTACGAGGTGGAGATGGAGCGGAGGCCGCAGGCTGGAAATAATGGATCACACGGCTTCATGAAGAGAAGGTCCAAAGGAAGTGGCAGCTGAATCATTTCCTCTGAAACTCTTAGCTGCATCGTCTACATAAATGTGATCGTGCATGCCCGTAGCTTCAGGCAGCAGACCACACTACTGTTTTTCCAAATGAAATTTCAAACTGTATGTGGTGGTTATGATAATAACTAAGGCTATAAATGAAGCAGAGAAGACAAGCAGTTATGAATATGCAGTCCACGCATGATAAGCAAAGCAGCTAATACTCACAATTGCGACCATTTTTTCAATCTTTTCATTCTGCTCTTGGAGTTTTTCCTCCTGTCGCTTGGAGAGCTAGCAAGCAAGAGAAAGAAGCAAGCGTGGATAAGCTAGCAGGCAAGACATGTAGGCTAGAGAAGCAAGAGTTAGGAAGAAGTACTGAACCCCACTTGCAACGGGACACTTGAAATACTGTTTTGGCGGATCACTATTTAGCATTCGTGATCTGTGCCCCCAGAAAGGTCGAGTGGCGGCGACCACCCCAATTGAATGATTGACTACATATGTTCATGTTAGGGACCAGGTTCTCAACTTATATTCTGAAAAGGGGGCAATTTGTACACCTGCAAGAAGGAAGGGTTCTATATGGCAAGCTGTGATACGTACAAACACACATACAGTTCACCAGACTATGTACAAAGGACAAGGTATGAAACATTCAAGATATAGATACTTATCTGGCTGCAAAGAAAGCGGTAAGCAGTACCCACTCAACCCCAATGACAGATATGCGACACTAAGATGTACTGAAGCGACTAATACTAAGCACGTGTAATGCTATTTTTGCTACTAATGCATTTTACTCACAGTGGCAACTTGAAAACTGACCACCTCGTCCCCACCGTCCAGCATGTCCATGGGGGCGGATTGCAAGAGTCGTTCAGACTCCCGTGATGATTCCTTTAAACATAGCGCATGTAGTTAGACAAATGACCACAATGCTAGTCAAATGGAAAATGGTACGCACCCAAAATATCAATTGTACCTTTATACACACAACAGGGTAATACCAAGTTTTTATCCAAACATCATCACACCAGTCCAATAAAGACCATTACCAGAATCTTACAAGCGAGATTGCACATTAATACAAGTCACACTGGTGTTGCACAGGCCTGGTGCACAGGCCTTGCAATGTTTGTTGGGGTTACAGAAAACACTGGACTGAACTAAGCATTCATACTTACCATCAAGAGTTCTTCTATTCTCTCATCAAACTGTGGCTTCTCGCCAGAGGACATCTGCCGATCCTTGAGCTGGTCACGCAGCTGGAAAATTCATATTAGAGAAATGGTACCATATTGAATGAAGTTTGCACATCTCTGACGCAGTTCCCTGGTCTTCCTGTCCATTGGGCCTACACAAGTCAGAGGCAAAGTAGTGGAAAGGCAGAAAAGCCAAATAGCTTACACAGTAATCTGGATACACAATGTCTTCTTTTAAACGTAGCTCGAACTCGGCAAATATCACTGAAATATCTCTACACGCACCCTGTTTAACTCGTTTGCTTGTTGTTTCTGCATGTTGTTGATTTCCGTTTTCACCTGACTGTTGATAGAGGTCTCCACATTGGCCAACTGAAATCATAAATATTCATTATTACAGCAAAGGCCAAGTATCCTATTTGTATTATACGCGCCGGTCACCGATCCAAAGGTTGACCGCGCTCAACGTTGCTTAACTTCCACTCTGGGGCCAACGCGCCAACCACTGGGCCATAAAGGAATTCCCTCATGGCCGGCGGGTTAAGCCGTGCCATATACCTGGGGGTACTATACACTATTCAGGTGTAGATGATAAACTGTTTGAAATATTTTTCAAAACAAGTACTCCAAGTACTTCGAACTAACATCACAGCCTTGCCCATACATGCGAGTTGGACTTAAGGTCACATTCCATTTACTTTTGATAATGTATGAAATACAAAGTCATAAGTTCTTCAAAACAAATCTTACTCTGTTTGCAAGCAGTTCCTTCAACATCGCCACTTCTTCTCGCTGCTTCACCAGCGCGTCATCATCCACATCATCCTTCAGTTCACCAAGGTTTGACCTCGGGCCGTACCGTCCCTGGATTTCGTTCAACTGGTGCTCGGAGGCTTGAAACTTTGCATTCAGCTCGTTGAATTCCTTCATGAACATTTCGCGGACTTGCTCTATCTCTTTCTACAAGGAAGAAGATGGATACCTTTAAGTTTTTTATTGTTTCTGAAATATCCTTCAACAAATCTTTGAAACAGTATCAACGAAATGAATGAGAGTTGTGATGCTATTCAATTCTAAAAGTGTATCATGTTTATTTTGACACCTGGTACAAACCATCGAATGGTACAGACCTTGGCCTGAAGTTGATTCGTAAAATGCTAATAAGCTATAAAGAAGACAACAAATTACAAGCTCTAATGACTCAAAGACATCCTTTTTCGGTCAGCATAATTCCCCTGCTGAATGGGAAATCCCATAGTCTTATTACCTTCTGTTCGACAAGCTGTGAGTTTTTCCACGATTCTACCTCTTTACTTTTATTCTCTTCCCAAGCTTTACGCTCTGAAGGCGCCTAGAAATTAGGAAAACTACAAGCATAAGCTGCTATCTAGGCACAATATATACAAAATGTGTCATTCTGAAGCTCATCTACTTGGTCTTACAAAATCATTGCATTTGAAAGTCACTGGTTCATTCACCACTCATGCCCACCGAAGATCTACGCTGCTCATTGAGATATCAGACATGACAGAGCGCCGTTCTGTTGAACTGTAATAACATCATTTTGCCATCCAATATGGCGATGATGATGACACCTACACGTCACGAAAAACTTATTACATGTACTTCAAATTACTTTAGAGTAAGAATTTATTGACATCACATACATGTATTATTGTATACCAGCCCTGGCAGAATGTGTTCTTGGACTGTAAGTACAATAATGTTGCCATTCTAAATGGCTCAATGACGTATTGCATGAAATATTTGTAAGACCAAGTGGATGGACTACGTGACTTGGAAGAGGAAGAGCATGGCACCTGAATGCTGAAATATTTTATACAAAAGGAGTGAAGGAAACAGGATTACTAGCTATCTAAAGGTTTTTTGTAAACAAGCAATCTAAGCATTGTTGGAAGCAGACGACGTCGTACCCTCTGCTTCTCCAGATGGTCTGCCTTCCACTTATCCGTCTCTGCTTCTTTGGCCGCCTCCCAACTTTTCCTCACGCTCAGTTTGAGCTCACCTCCGCTCTGAATAGTCATGTAAGTTATTAGGTGTCAACTCAAATGCCATTACATGTCACCTAGAAGCTTTAAGGTCGAAAATTCACACAATTCTGATGTGCTCGCTGAGCAATTCCTCAATGTTAACCCCTTATGAGTCAAGATGACATCACATGTACCGGTAATCTTCATCAAGGAATCTACCCTTGGCCTTACTGATACAATAGCTGACACTCCTCTGTGAGGTGAGCAGCACTTGACAAAGTTTAACATTTTTGCATACATGACCCAATTTAAAGTTGGTGACAGAATTGTGTCACATCAAACAAACAATTGCAAAAGGATGGTCTCACAAATTGAAGAAATCAACATAAATTATTCAACTTCAGATATTTCACAAATAAAGTGCAGCATTACCATTTGGGATAACTGATTCCAGCGGTTCCTTTCCTCGAGTAGCTGCGACTCGGTCTGACGAAGTCTCTCCTTGAACTCCTGAAGTTCTTTCTCAAGGCTTGGATTCCCACCAACATGTAGATTGATTGGCGAGGGCGTCTGAGAGCTCATGTATTCACTGTGTCGCCGGGTCATGTGGGCTTGGAGGAATGAAGGGTTGATGAATGCTTTTTGACAATAAGGACACTGGAAAACCAAACAGACATTTTAGTTTATTTCTAAAGATGCAATATTCTATGGGTGGTACGTCTAGATTAATACCTGTGCCTGAACTCACTTCAGTGTCAATACCAGAAAACTGGTATAACCAGGAAAAGAAAGCACCCTCTTAGTCTCACCAAAGATTCTAACTTACTCACCTTGTTATAACTGTTGGCACCAGAATGTAAGATCTGCTGCTGTGCAGCCAGAAGCTTCTTCCGCTTGTGACTCTCTTTTTTAACATCAGCCAACTCCTGCTTCAGTTTTTCCATTGCTTTCTCGGTTTCCTCCTGCTCCTGAGATAACTGGCGCATTTTCTCATGGACGCCCGCGGTACGGCCTTGAAGATATTCCTGAGAATGCTGCAAGAAAAATTTGGTTCAAAAGTGAGCAAACATTGACTGAGTGGATCGGACTGTCACTTTTGTTAGCCAGATGGGATGACTCAAATCGCAGCAGAGAAAACCTATTCCAAGACAGAGTAAATATGACATCACCAAGTTTCCTAAAATCACTCACCAATAGATATTCAATGGTCAATTGAGCCAGTTTAAACAACTTCAGAAAGTTTGGATCCATGCTTCTCGTGTCTATTTCAGCCTCGATGTTGCAGAATGTGATGTTCATGATGTTCTCCTGCAGACTGGTGTAATCAAGCTCTCTGGACATTCTGTCTATATCTATGGCAGCTGGAATCGAAGCAAGCGGTTTTTTCATTTATAAAACATCCAAAAAAAGAAATTCCCACATCAGGCTGCCCAGACTAAGTAGCGTTACATGTAATTTGCAGTTTATTCTCCATTTTCTCACATTTCCTTCAACACTCAAGCCAGACAGCATATGCCTAACACTAACAGCAGTTTAAATACATACCAACTTTGCGCCAATCAATTCTTTCCATCCTTTTCTTCATGGTGAAAGCTAAACCATTCGCCTTGACAGGTGACCCACTGTAGTATCCAAATGAAGATGGTGGAGGTCCACCATTCAATTGAGAAGGCACCATTCCAGGCATTATTTCTAGAAATGGAACACAACAGGGTATAAAATTACGCTTTCGGCTAGGCTTGCGGCGTATGCCGCGCCTACTGTATAGTATGGAATTTCTGTTGTAAATCGTACCTGTAAAGTCTTGTGATCAGTCGAAAAGAATCATTTTAAGTAAAAAACCTTGAAGCGGGGTTTTACCAAATGTCAAACCAGACCCTGTACATGATGCACTACAATACACTACAGACATACAAATAACAGAGCGTTGGAAAAGGTAAACACTGAAATGATTTCCAGAATTCTTCGATCACAGAGCACTAACCTCATCAAACTTAGTTTCTCAGTGAGGAGAATTGTCAGTTCTCTCTCTACGATCAGTTGAAAACAGAATTAGTCAAGAAATAATAACTTTATGACTAACATTTCCAGGCGTGGTCGGGTAAATTTTTTCAATTTGTCGCCATTTTGAAACCATACAGAACACGCACAGAATCCTGGGAAATACCTTCAAAACCCTTTTATTTAAAAAAAAGTTCGGCAAAATGAGCATCATAAAAAAAAAATTTATGTTGTTTAAGCCTATTGTTTCCTTATAAATAGATGCAATAGGCCTGAATTGCGGTCGTTTCGCTTCCTAACCTTTTCGCCCTCAGTCGTTTCGCTCCCTACTATGCATCTACAACGTATAATGCACTGATTACGTCAGGATGCCGGCAGGGTCTATTCTACAGACCAAAGACTTTACAGACCTTGTTTTTTTGGCTCTCACCTTTTTATTAGTGGAGATTTTCAAGGTACTAAAATTTCTTTCTGAGCATATGCGGAAACCGTTTCTGGTCTAATATCACTTTAGATTTCATGAAAATCTCCACTAATAAAAATGTGAGAGCCAAAAAACGAGGTCTGTAAAGTCTTTGGTCTGTCGAATAGACCCTGCCCAGGATGCCCACTATGGTGAAACGGTAAATCCAATAGACAAATCATAAAGTTTCTTAAAAAATAGGTGGAACACACACGGGGTTGAACACAAAACTTAGGCCTGTACCACTCACCGCTCACCACATAGGCAAGAAAAATGATGCGCAGCCAAACAAAAGGCTGGCAGTCAGTGATAGGATAGGCCTATGATAAAAAGCATCGTTATTTACCAAAATCAATGTAAAAATAAGGGAAAATGGCCAGAAAGCAGCTAGGCCTATGTGATTGTGAACAGGGGAAAACACTTGTTGGAACAGCCACCATTTGTGGTCAATAAACCCCCCCCCCCCCCCCACCCCCGATGCCCGATGCCCGATGCGCAACCGGCTGCGAAACGACTGGGGGCGAAAAGGTCAGGGTGCGGAACTACCCGGAATTACCGGAACTACCACCCCAGCCAATCAGATTTCCCCACGATCTTCGGTAGTGGTGTCGTGTTTTATTCACAACTTGTGAGAGTCACTGTCCCAAATGATTTCTCCTGTTGTTGACGAGATGTTGGGTTTACACCCCATTTTGAGCACGCTAACGATATTCCTTCTATCCTTAGATCTCCATTTTCATGGTGAGTTGCTGATTCTGTATTTCTGTTTGCCACAAAAGCAATGGTTTCTTCTGTCAAAAGTGACAAGTTTTCACATCGATTTATTCATGATTTTTGGCAATCCAGATTCTGGGCCTGCATAGCACGGTTGTGTACATTTTGATGTGATCCACATCCTCTTAAAAAATCAAAAGGGAACCAACAAAACTTATATATTTCTGGCAGTGAAGAAGCTTGCTGCTCTAGTTTTAAAAACTACGGTATACCCGGACTGCGTTCATAGAAATTAGGCAATGAGTGGCAAATCCAAAAGTTCAGTCTCAGTGTCGCGCGTTGTACCGTAGCCGTACGGCGTAGTAGCCACTATAGGCACTATAGCCTACTCCTACTGTGCCTGCTGTCGTGGCGTTGCTTTAAGTCATCGGACGTAGGCGTAGCCATAGGTCGTCGCACAGTCTTGACTGTCTGCGAGTCAAAAAGCCTTTCAGCGGTTAGTGTTCTAAAGTTATAGTGTTGGGCCCTGGCCTAATGGCCATAACGGTAACGCCTTCTTGAACTACACGATCGAGTTATAACGTCTTCCATTCCGAACTCGTGAACTCGCTGGACATTCGCGACGACTGTGGTCCTCATTTTTAGTTGAGATGTACAATGGAATGTACGGACTAAAAACTGATTTAAACTGATTTAAAAGAGCAGATGCATATCCTGTTCGATCACTGACACTGTTGTTGTGTCACAGATGTTTAGCTATTGATCGCATATGTTTCATTATTGAAATACAGATGAGTGGTGAGAGAGATGTGATGTTGAGATTGTCTAAATGTTTCATTGACATTGATGAATGACATAAAACATCTGCCCACACATGATCCAGACCAGAGACATTAGATAATTTACATTATCCACCATCTTTTAGTGTCAATGTTCTCTTTTAAGGAATTCATGGTGCTAGTAAAGAAGATGTGGAGCGCCACCTACAGATGGGAAAGAAACTACTCGCAGCCGGACAGTTAGCAGATGCTCTGCATCATTATCATCAAGCAATAGGTGAGACACAAGTCCATAAATGTGAATAATCTTGCATGGAGATAAACCAATAATTGATTCATTGAAATACTGTCTAGTCAGTTAAGAGCCATCCTGTCTTTTTGCCGACAGGACCGCCTCGGCCCTTCAACCTTAATGATAAGGTTGACTCCTTAGCTTCCTGTGTGCCCCTGGTGCTTCGGTCGCCGGAACTAAACATCAACAATGTCTATTTGATTCATGCAGTGTTTTGTAATGTATTTTGAAGTTACTTGTTGCTTTGCCTAGTTTAAAAAATGAATTGGTTGCACCAATTCGAAGAGGTGATATAGTCCATGTAGTCTGATAAGGTTCCATAAACAGACTCTGCCAGTGCTCTAGAAAATTTGGTGTAAATTGTGATTTTCATTTCAGAGGGTGATCCCAAAAACTATATGTCTTACTTCCAACGGGCCACAGTGTATTTAGCGATAGGAAAGTCAAAGTCTGCGTTGCCTGATCTCGACCATGTTTTAGAACTCAAACCAGATTTCAGCACGGCCCGGCAACAAAGAGCCAGCATATTATTGAAGCAGGGAAGATTAAAAGAGGCAGCAAAGGACTATGCCGATTTGGTGAGTTGTTTTGGCAGAATTTAAATCTTAACTTTACTGATTGAGACGTAAAATTGAGCTTCCTTTAATCCTTGTACTGAGTATCTCAGTGGCAGGGCAAGCAAAAAAACCCGCCCAGGTAAACAGTCAGTGGTCTTTGTCTTAGCTGGTCAAATCACCAAATTGGCATGCAGTGGTAACTACAGCAGGCAGCTGACACTGACCATTAGCAGAAGATGGCTGTCTCTGCAGCATTGGAGTCAGAGCTTTGTCACTCGGCCTACAAGTAGCTTGCTCCTTCAAGTCACTCCTTTCCCATCTCCAGGTAAAACACGATCCTTCCAATCAAGAAGCACAGCGACAATTAGATTTAATAGGACCGCTGCAAGATGACATTGAAGACGCCAAAGAAATGGTCGAGAATAACAATCATGTGGGTGCGATTGAACTGCTATCAAAAGCAATTGAGGTAAGTTTTGCGTCTGTGGGAATCACTATGGCCTCACTTTTGGCATCGGTTTTGGGGAAAAGTCTAACTTTGAACCACTTGGCAAAGGGATTTTCCATTGCATTACATGGTTTGCTACGGCTACCTGCGGTGCTCTTCGGGCAGTGAGATCAAGTCATGCTGTTTGTTATGCATCACGGTCATTGAGTGGGGGGAGTCTGTAGTTGTTGGGATGACACTAACTCTGCGTGTTAATCATTTGGATGCGTGCCTCTCAGACCTTGTCTTTCACAACTTCAGCATTCACCTTGGGATGTCGACCTTCGAGAACTACGAGCAGAATGTTACATCAACATTGGTGACTATTTCAAAGCCATCCACGACATCAAGCCGACAACAAAACTGATCAGCGATAATACAGGGGCTTATCTGAAGATAAGCCAACTTTACTACCAAATGGGGGAGGCAGAAGATTCCTTGAAGTAAGTCAGTCAGTTAAGTTGAAGGTTTCATGCCCCTTTCCCAGATACTCCATGGACAGGTCAGGCTAACCCATTAAAACAAAGAAAGGCCAAATACTAAGATATGGCTCTCCATGACTTAAACTGTCACTGAATATTCATTGATTTTTTCAAAGGTCATGGACAAGTATAACAAAAATTTAGATTTTCTTCGGCCCAAAAGTTCTCCGTGCGATCTGGTGCTTCAGAATCCGATCAGATTCTCTGCTAGTATTCATATTCTTATTTTTGTATCAACGCGCTTAAATGAGACCGCATCAGTGACAAGCGCTAGATGACAAATGTCCATTCAAAAAAGGATAACTAATTTCACCCCTCTGTATATTTTTAGCGAAATCCGAGAATGTCTCAAACTTGACCAGGACCATCCAAAATGTTTCAAGCATTATAAGAAAGTGAAGAAGTTAGTAAAACAGATGCAGTCTACGAGTACCTTCATCCAAGAGGGACAATATGACGAGTGTATCTCAAAAGTAGACGCCATGCTCAAGACAGAACCAGATGTGGAAGTTTACAGACGGAAAGCCAACGGCTATTATTGTCACTGCCATTCTGCGGTAAGTTTAGTGTTTGTCCCCAAACTTTAAAAAATACCGATATGAATTCTGTACCTGGAAAGCCTGACAGACTACAGGTCTCAGGTTCTTGTTGCGGGCCCATTCAGGCTAAGAACCAAGACACTTTACGTTGGTAGACAGGACAGTAAGGTGTGGTCTGTTGTATCTTGTAACTAGAATACCATACTCGGAAGCCTAATAGTTGACTCGCACTTCTATTTGCACTCGGCAACTGACGGACACCTTCCACCTGAAGTGACAACCATTTGCAGTTTTAAAATACATTTTCTTATCATTTCATGATCGTCTTTCAGGGTGGAAATTTCGAAAAAGCCTTAAAGATCTGCAGCAAAATTATCGAAAATGATGAAAACAATATTGATGCACTCTGTGATAGGGCGGAAGCCTACCTGGCCAACGATATGCTGGATGATGGTAGGTCAAAAGTTGTTTTGAAAATTGTCAGGCTGTTCAATGTCACCAAGTACATACTTGTGCCAAAAGGGGGTTAAAAAATTTGAAAAAAAATAAAATCACAAAAATCATTTTTTTGGGAAGCAATTAGGTGAGGGTTGCTACTTCGAATGTAACCTGCAAGTTTGCTTGTTTCTAGGTATGAACGACTACCAACAGGCCCACAATATAGATCAAAACAATCGTCGAGCCGAGGAAGGTTTACAGAAAGCCCAAAAGTTAAAGAAGCAGGCGGGAAAAAGAGATTATTATAAAATTTTAGGAGTTCGAAGGTAAGAGCTGGCACTTTTCTGTGTCAAGACATCAACATTGATATGAGTTTTCGTTTTTTGCAAACTTTCTATGACATCTGTCTTCTTTACAGAACTGACTGTCTAGCTTGCATCTCATAAATTCTGACATGTCATTAAAAAAAAGAGTTGTATCACAATTTATTCATTCAAACTCAATCCTGCTCCTCGTACTTTCAGAAACGCCAACAAACAACAAATAATGAAAGCTTATAGGAAATTAGCCGTCAAGTGGCATCCAGATAAATATGATGGCGAAGATAAAAAGAAAGCAGAAAAAATGTTTATAGATATAGCATCCGCTAAAGAAGTTTTAACGGATCCTGGTAAGTTATGGAGGTCTTGGTATTTGTTAGAAAAACTGTCATGTTTTGTGCATTTGATTACTGGTGCTGTGCTTGGGTAAGCCCTGGATCTCCGCTTTGAAGGGCATGCCAAATGTTGCCTGAACACGAACATTCTTATCCCTGGCTCGAGTAACAGTTAATCAGGGTCAAAAGAATGACCTGAACCCCAGACCAGGGGTGCGTATTAAGCTACAAAAGAGGACTCTCTTACCTCATTGAAAATATTAGTCACTTGTATAGTAGGGGTGACAGCCTTTCTAAGAATTGACTACTAATGGTAATAGTAACATTTCAAATTTTATTTTTTTCAATTTCAGAAAAACGTCAAAAATTTGATCAGGGTGAGGATCCGTTAGACCCAGAAGCACAAGCAAGAGGCGGCGATCCATTCTTCCATCAGGGCTTCAACCCCTTCGGCGGTGGGGGATTCCAGTTTAAATTCCACTTCAACTAATTAGTAACAGACAGACATTTTCGTTAGAGACAGACTTCTATTTTTGGGTTGGGTGTTGTTGGTTACAGATGGAGTGCGGAGAGCAGGTGCTATTTGGGACACATGCCTTAAAGAGGATGGCGTTCCCACAAGCTGATAAGGAAAAGCCGTTCCTCAACAAGATGTGGGAGTGAGGGATTTCACTGAAAGTTATTGAGGGCGATGTGCTTGTCACTCACTGTATGTGAGGGATGAGTTTCTCCACATGCAGTTTATTGTACTTCCTACAGTACAATCATTCGCACGGCGGACAGTTTAAGACATCTTAAGTTGCAAACTTATGGACGAACATTCAATTGAATATTTGATGAAATAGTAGGTTTACGAATCTTTGATATATGTTTTTGAATCTGTAACGGACCGGCATTCTGTCCCATAGTTATGCAAGTCGATATGACTAATACTGATTTGCATTTTCTTGTTGGTTTGTGGGTAGGATGTCCTATTATATCAGAAATTTCAGTTTTGGTTGTAACGTGCACTGGGTAAGGTGGTTCCAAGCAAGCTCATACATTTATACCCCTTTTACTTGAGTTGCTGTACATTTTCATCAAAATGAGACAAGATTTTTATCTGCTATTAAGAAGCGTACAGATATTCCCAATGGAAAGTACCAGAGTCCCAAGCCTCAGCAGGAAATCGGACACAGTTATGTATTGTATTAGATTTCATAACTTTTGCAGTTAAGTTCAACTTGAGCGTAGTTTGAATCTAGCATTTTGACAACTCCATTACAGTAATTTCAATCAAATACGATAGAATTTCCTGACAACACCTTTTTAGTCTTGATTTCAGCTTTCTCCTGAAGAGTACAATTGTACATTTTTTGTAAATAAATTTGTATATTCTTGTAAATTAAAGAATTACTGCTGTTTATATCTGGCTCCGTGTTGTGTCTACGAACAGTTCAAGAACTGATTGCTAAAGCATCCCGTTGTGGTCCAAGCCAGTAACTAACCTGCGTTGATTGTTGAGACATCCCCCCTGGAATATCGTCAACTGCCACAGACAGACTGATGTATTCGACATACATTTTAAGTTCTTGATAACGTCAGAAGGATCATTATCTTCAAAATATTTGTGTAAAACGTACCCGATTTGAAATACCTTACTAATTCTATGTAGCTTTGTCCTTGAAATTTTATAAATCAGTTCTACATACACCTTGGTGAGCATGGTCAACTCTGAATTCACCATGGAGAACGCTGCATTCATCATGGTGAGCATGGTAAACTCCGATTTTATCATGGTGAATCTCAGATCTTTTTCGTAAGGGCATGGACTGGAGACCTTGCAAAGTTGCTGATGCCTGGGCTGTGATAATTGAGAAGTCACAACTACAGATTGTACGAAAATACTGGTGTGGAGAATTGTGGTAGGCCTTAATGAAGACCGTGATCAGGTGCTGCCCTCTTTAAAAAGATCTATTTTTAAGCGTGTAACACCCCTTTAAATCCATACACCAGCACCTCTACCGGCCAATTTGGTACTTCCTGGGGCATTTGAGTGCACGGCGAATTAATATATCGCACTATATTTCTATTTCTATAATTCCTACAAACATGCATTTTATTGATGAAGATTCCAAGTAATGATCGGGAAAAAAAATTTATATTCTTGAAAGCACCAATTATTTATCGAAAGTAATTCTTTTGGTTAAGACGAGAATAAAGAAAGAGAACTATATAGTCCGCGGAATAGTATAGTTTGGAAATAAGGCCACACCCTGAAACCAATATGGCGGACGTAACCAAAACTTTGTGATAATAACGCAATAATAACTCACAATAACCTGGAATAAATAACACTTTTTGTGAATATTGATACGAATTCCCAATAGATCGGGTCGAAAACTAGCTAGATTTTACAATTATGTTAAAGTAGAAAGGCGTGATCTGTCAGGAAACGCCTAGTTTTCCAAGAGTTGTGTGTGTTGTTGACATTGTGTATTTTCCAGTGCATGAGTGTGTGTTCATTCCCTGCATCTACTGTGCAATGATTACATGGATGGATTAGGCTATGTCATGAAATGGCTTCGTTCGTAACGTCCCTCCACGGCACATTTGGATCTGATTGAAAACCAGATATCTATTTTTGACTTTCATTGGAAAGAATGCTACGAGTGATCATTTATTGAGAGGCCTAAAGACAAGCACATCAAGAAAAATGGCACTGCACCAGCAGGGTTCGGTAAGTTTCATTTTCAAGTTGACGACACGCAGAGGGGTCATTCCGGTCAAGGGAAAGAGAGGGTCCCAGTTTGTGAAGATTTGTCGATCCCCCAGTTAAGGGCAGACCCTTGTTGGTAAACAAATTCTTTTTAATGAGAGTTAACATCATGACATAAACGGCAATAACGCAAGAGTGGCGATATGGATATCACACGATGTTAATAAGGCCTAGTAATATTATAGGCCAAGATCAATTTCAGACTGGCCTTGCCACGCAAATTGCCCTTGTGTTATGTCCATGCTGAATACCTCCTTGCCAAGTTTGTGAAGTGTGAAGAGTGGAATAGTGAATAGTGGGCCCCAAATCATGCACATCGACCATGATATTTGGCAGTTGAGTCATAAATATTTTGTATTGTAGATCTCGTGTATCTGACCTGATATCATTTTTTGGTCATCATCATGAGACAAAGCTCATTCAGATTTGCTATTGACTACTGACTTGTTAGTTATTGCATGCTACTTCCTTCCTTGTTCGAAACTTAATTAAGTGGGGTCACAGACCAATTAACTAAGATTGTCTTTTGGAAATACAATATAAAACAAAATCACAACAACAAATTTGATGATAACTGATCGGCCAAACTGCTTTTTTTCATTTACATTTCCTTAAAACATTAACACCTATAAGTATAGGCCAATGATATCGAGAGGAGTTACATGTTGTTGACTGATAGTGATGACTTTCAACTTTCAGAATAAGGTAGACCCAGAAACCAAATTTACCAAATTAGATAAAATTGGTAAAGGTTCATTCGGCGAGGTCTACAAAGGAATCGACAAACAAACACAGCAAGTTCTCGCCATAAAAATAATCGACTTGGAAGAAGCCGAGGATGAAATTGAAGATATCCAGCAGGAGATAATGGTGCTATCACAGTGTGACAGTCCGTTTGTTACGAAGTATTATGGTTCATATCTTAAGGTAGGTATTTGATAAACTCTCAGCTGCACGGTATGGATAAGTCTGGGATTGATATTGGTTCTATTAAAGTTTATTGAGTTAGTCCAGTCTCTCCTCCTCAATTCCGGGGGGGGGGGGGACAGCTGTAAAATTGGTAATTCAATTAAATTCTCATCATTTTGCTCTTTGAAGGGGAGCCCCCTTCCCGGAAAACATGGTTCTTTCCATTTTAAGAGACGATATGATATAAAAGAAAACAGCAGGAATTGGACCACTGCACATATCGAACCAAGGGCAAGGTCTGAAATAAAACGCTTTTGACAAGGAAGAGTAAAATCTTCACACTGTCTTTCCTGCTACAGACAGTGCTGAATATTTTTGTGTTTCAGTATTTACTTTAGCGAATGAGTCATCCTGATCACCACTGTATCACAATACAACTTTGACTCGGTGAACACTTGACCCAATTCTTGAATAATAAACAAAAATAACACCCACCCTAATTTTGAATAGGCAGTGCACAATGCAGAACAAACTAACAGGACAAATTCACTTCTTTTCATTTCGTTGATTTTCTTACTTGCAAAGCATGCCATGTAATGACGTACGTGTAAGCAGGAAACTTTCTTGTTGTAGTAGTGCATGAGAATTTTACCTCTGCTTTGTTGTTATGAATATCTTTGATATTATCACATGACTTGTACGGTCATGTAAAAGGCTATCAAGTTCTGCTTGATATCCCAAACTGAAAGGAATTTGATTTTCTAAGAAGACTGATTCACTTCATATTTAAAATATGTGTCAGCAATTGAAATAATGAATTTCTTTGTCAATTGTCTCACAAATTGTCCCATTGTTTCTCAAATGATGACCTGATTTGGCAATAGTTGGAGCTTGTCGCCTGTGAAGAAAAAGAAAAAGGGAGAAAAGTGAAGAAAAAACCTTTTTGTAAAAAATTCTTCAGGAAATTGATTGTACATGTATACCATACTACAAGTCTTATGAGTTTCCCATGCTGAGGAAAGCTGGGTACCTTACTTTAAAAACAGGCAGGGCAGACACAGTGATTTGAAAAATACTTTATCGATTCTTTTGCAGGGCACCAAATTATGGATAATAATGGAATACCTCGGTGGTGGGTCAGCTTTAGACTTGATGAAGCCAGGACCTTTCGATGAACAGTACATAGCTATCATATTAAGAGAAATATTGAAAGGTCTTGACTACCTTCATTCGGAGAAGAAACTCCACAGAGATATAAAAGGTAAACGAAATGATAACATTGTCTTGGCTTTTACTATTGTTGTCATCCGTAAGGGAGTTTCATTAGGTTATTCCCAGTAATTAGTAATTTGATTGGGATGTGGACTTTTATGTATTTTCATTGGAAATCTATTGTAATTGGTAAGATGTTTCCGAAGACTAAGGCGAATAATACCAAATGTGGACCTAACCGCATCCCACCTGCAGTAGTTTTCACTTTTTCAAACCTGATTGGCATACTACTTGGTCAGATGGAGAAGACTTTTAAGTCAACACTGTAAGCTTTCGGAATCCGAGGAAAGGAAGGCGTAGTGAATACTGCCTTGCTTCTTGACCAACGCAAGACTGAAAATTATCTCCCTAAGACAAATTTTATAGATTGCTTGGTGTATTTGGAGAAGAATATTTTTTCATTCTGTCAATTTCATCTTTCCAGCTGCAAATGTGTTATTATCTGAAGCAGGAGACGTGAAGCTTGCCGATTTTGGTGTTGCTGGTCAACTCACAAGTACAACCAACTTCCGACGGACCTTTGTTGGTACGCCATTCTGGATGGCCCCCGAGGTCATCAAACAGGCAGCCTATGATACCAAGGTGAGCATGGAAATATGATTTGATTGTCCAGTTACTTTGAATCAAGTGCAAGGGGGTAAAACGACATGCTTCATTTGCCAAAATATTGTGGAAAACGTATGAGTCTGAGTATTTAACAAACTGTCGAAGTGCCTTTTGATGGGAAAATAAATAATGATATTTTTTTGTACCTCTGCAGGCCGATATCTGGAGTCTTGGTATCACGGCAATAGAACTAGCAAAGGGTGAACCGCCCAACTCTGACCTCCATCCAATGCGGGTTTTATTTTTGATCCCCAAAAATAATCCGCCTCAATTAACGGGTAATTATAGCAAGACCTTCAAGGACTTCGTAGAGTGTTGTTTGAATAAGGATCCAGAAAACGTAAGTAAAAGTGTTTTTTGTGTTTTTATTACAATTTTTCTTCTTCTTCTGCGTTCAGCCTGCCTAGGCAATAACTTCAGTCCTGTGACTGAGATGAAGCGGCTTGTCATTTAAAGGTCATGCTGTGTTCCCCACAGTTTTTCCTCGACATTGGTGCCAATATTTGTAATATCAGGAGAGTATTTCATAGTCAGCAGACTAACAGTGTTGACTGTCTGGTTGGATTTCAATGGCTTCTTTTTGTGTGTTGTTTTTAAAAAGTGTTTGCTATAGAAAACCGTTGTGGAGTTGAAAAGATTTGTAAAAAAAACTTGTAAATTGAATTGAAAGGCGGGAATGTGAGTAAGTGAGTAGGTTACACCTTTACATTGAATAGAAGGAGAAGCATGGTTTTAGGTATTCATTGGTTGGATGAGTCTCCAGTTGATTTAAATGTACCTATTGGTGAGGAGAAGCAAAAGCCATGAATATTGGGTGAAAAAGGGTGAATATTGCATTGATTGATAAATAGCATTATTCTCGTTGCATTTTTAGAGACCGACAGCAAAAGAATTACTCAAGCATCCATTTATCAGGAGAGGCAAAAAGACGGCATATTTACAAGAATTAACAGATAAATTCAAACGCTGGAAGATTAATCATAAAGAAAGGGATGGGGAGAGCAGCGATAGTGATATGTAAGTTTATTTGGTAGCTAATTTCCAAATGAAACCATGAGTGTGGGGGGGGGGAAGGGAAGGGGACCGGAGCCAAGACGGCTTCCATTCTGTGAGGAACTTACAGCAGAGATTTTAAGTAACAGGCTGGTGATGACCATAGACTTCTTTGACAGAGTGCAGAGATGTTTAAATCATATTCATCCAATTTCTTGCAGAGATGATGATGAAAATGAAAGTGGTGATAACGTCAATCAGGACTCCTGGGTATTCGGCGGGACGGTACGGAACACAAGTATTCAGTTAACAAATATAGATGACCAATCAAATGATGACCGGAGGGCGGAGAACGGCGACTTATCTAATCGCAGAGATAACACAGTAAGTGGACAGAGCTCATCCTTCCTTGTATTCTGTTTCTTGGGTTGGCTTGGTTTCATCCATTCTAATTCTCGGGTCTTTATTTCTAGTCATTTTGTTTTGTTTATTTCTAGTTTCCAATACTTTTATTATCTCTCGATTAAGTTTCGGTTGGGTTCTTTTCAAGACGCATTTTTTCCATCTCAAGTTTTTTTCTGTCATTGTAGTTTTACCAATTGCATGTTCTTCCCCATGTCATTGCATCAATATATGACTGTATTCAGCATTATTGTCATACTGTCAGCTTCTTCTTGTATGAGTCGGTGATTGCATGTACACTGAGTGTTCATTCAAAGTAAAACGTTTGTAGTTGGAGATGTGTTGGGTCCTAGAATTGCTTCAGTTGGTTTTGATGGATAGTTTTGTAAGCCAGTGTTGGTTTGTACTACAGGACGACAAAAAACCAAAGGAAGGAAAAAAGAGGAAAAAATCCAGCGAGACTGAAAAAAGTTCAGAGGCGCCACCTATTATCAGAAAGGAAAGCGGTGGTAAAAAGGATGAAATCGTGAAGCCACCGCGGGCAGCGCCACCCCCTCCTCCACCGCCTGTGCCCACAGCCAATTCCGACGCGCCAGTCGTGACTGATGGCCCGAGTGATGTGGAGGAGAGCTCTGTAAGTGCTGTGGACTTGACTATGTGCTCGCCTCACCCAGTGTGTCATAACTCACCCGAACACCTGTTGTTTGTAGTGTCGGCCACACACCCGGGGCTCAAAAGATTGAGTAATGATATAAGATGATTTCACCCAAAGTTTCTCAGGATAGATTCAGATTTGATCCGATTTCAAAGAACCTGAAGGAGGTGATTGAAACGACATTAGGTCAAGTTGTTCCTGAATATCTGATCAAATCTAAAGCTATGATATTAAGATTAATTTCTCACAACTTAGGGTGACATTAGAAAAACCTGCTCCGTCTTTCTTGCCTCTGATGATGCCTTTAACACACCTGAGTGACAAACTTCTCAACTTTAGCAACTTAAGGTTCACGAAGGTGTTTTCAAGTTCATGTGAACAGTTCATGCAGCACCCTGCTATGCATCAGTCACAGCAGATATGTTCAAATTTCATTTGCTGAACAGTTTTAGTAACTTGGTTTGATGCCCAACATTCAGAATTGGTGTAGGCCTAGTTGCATCAAATTGTAAACTGCAAATCTTTAGTGCCTGCTTTTTATGTATTGGTTGCTGAATGCAGAAATCATGGGGTAATTCACTAAAAAACACACAAGGCTTTGATTTCATAATCGCTTAGCTTGAAAATGCATCACAGCATTTGCTTCACAGAGCACAGTATTGCATTCAGAATAGGCTATGTGTCTGAATAAATTTTCCAATGAATGAAATTACTATTAACTTCTCAATGCAAATGGACGAATAGTTTTTGAATGACCTACATGATCATGTATAGTGGCATAAACGTTAAAGGTGGATTTGGGTGGAATTTTGAATAATAATAAATGAAATTTCAAGACTGAATCACTTTTCCAAGCCTTCCTGATATGACAGGCATGCTGCCGTGATAATTATTCGGTGGTCAAGTTTAACTAAATATCTATTTAACAATTAAAAATAAAATTAGTACCTCCAATTGTTTGAAAATATAAACATAATCATAACACACAAGAACACAACTCAAGTGTGATGCCAATCTTTCTAACAACTTTTCAATTTTTCTGTGTGTCTGTTGCTTTGTGATGATACATAATTCTTGGAAGTGGCTTTCTGTTGTTTCTCTTTTTAACGTAACATGAAAGCTAACGCCTCTTATTCAGTTTACTAACACATTTGTTGTTGCAGGTACAGATATCTTCCGCTTGAACTGTTCGATCATTCTGCCATCGGGTTTTGTTATGAATTCAAAAGTGTCTTACTGTTTACCATATACGCAAAATATTTCGTGGGAAATTTTACATGTTGGAGACACCGTATCTTCTTACCTTTTCTGCCAGAATATTTGCATATATTGTATTCAAACTTCATGTGTTTTTCTTTATTCGCCAGCATTGTTTCTTTCATCATATTCTACCCTCATCCTAACCCTCTTTATATGAAAGGAACTCCAGTGGTCCAATCTTGAGTTTAAGACCGATTTAATTTTCTTCACGCAGCCCCGAGTAGTTAGCACCAAGTCTATAAGTACACAAACCACTGTTAAAGAAACCCAGATTATACAACGCAGATCCTCCGCCGAAGTGGTTTTAGTAGTAAGTTACTGCACAGGGTTTTGGGATGACTATCTATTGCACTGGGTTAAAAAAACTACATTATTGGGCTGATTTTAATCTTGGCCTTGTTGGTTTTGGTGATCATGTTGCACTGGGTATTCAGGCATTGTTACTGTCAGTTGGTACAGTGGCATGTTACTTATGGGTGGTACTGTAAATGGTTGGGGAAACAACTCGTGATTGAAGCCGGTTTGAATGTTGCTCTGGGTAAAAAAACAACATGATTGGGCAGATTTTAATCTCGTTCGTGGTGGTTTTGGTGGTCATGATGCACTTGGTATTCAGGCTTTGTTGGTGGGTAAGCACCATTTGGTTGGAATGGAAGCAAGCATTGTCCCTCCTTCCTCCTACCTAATAATTCCTTTTCACTTTCAGTGTAAAGATAACGTATCCCACCACTTAGGATTTGATCCCCCAATTTACTCATTCTTTCATTGTCGTCCGATCCCTTCAAAGTGATGATCTGTCTATCCTTCCAGAGTAAATCCTTCTTGGATCAGATGGGATTGGTTGACAGATGCATGGTGAAATGGCTTCTGGTCATTTTTGAGTTAAAATCCAAAACTTCAGTACCAAGTTTGGTGTACACCATAAGATACCTAGGGTACTCCTACGTATGTCATTAATTTCTCATATCTCGCTCTTTCCAGGGTTCAAGACCTAGTCGTCAAGCCCAGCCAGATAATGATACAGCCGCCCAAAGCCTCCCGTCATCCCTGTCCAATACCATTATGCCAATAATACAAGAGGTAGGGATTAACTGACAAGGATTTAGTGATTAACGAAACAAACATGATGAAGTTTTGATTTCTAATAGATACTTTTCAAAACTCTTAATCATCCTGGTCTATTGTGTCTCTTGTGGTCCATACCATCATCGAGTAAGATTTCTTGAACATAGGTCATTTTGTGTTTTTTTTGTGCGTCATTGTGCTGTTTTATAAAAGTGGCTTCCAGATGTGGCTGTGTCCGAAGTGTCACATCTTTTGCTGGCTCTCTTAGCTGATTGCGTCCCAGTCCTTAGAGGTACACCTTCTTCAGGTCACCTCTTATCCGATCGGAACAAAGTTTGTTAAGAACAACTGAATCTACAGCTGATAGATTGATTTGTATTCTCACACACATCATGACCTTGTGTTGCAGTTGAAGGAACGGCACCGCACATCACACACGACCCAACAGAGTGACGCAATAGAAGAATTGAACGTGGCATTTCAATTGGTTGAGAAGTCGTGTCCTGGTATAACAGAGCAGCTAGTTCAGGAGGTTGTGCAGCGAATAGGTGCTCACCAGTTAGTGGACAGCCAAGTCAGACACGCTTTAAGTAAACTTAAGTAACTTTGGTAAGTAAAGTGAGTTTGATTGATGGGAATAATGGTGACCAAATCGTATTCTTAGCCGACTCTCTCAGCTTAGAACTTGTCTTCTTTATTTCACACTATAGGCTATTCAAATTGAAATGTTCGGGTCATAATTCACAAATTCATTGGAGTTCTCAGTCGGGATGCTTTCTTCAAGAAAAATTTGCCTTGGACCACTCTTAACCATTTGAAGTTCAAATCATTCTCATTCTTGTAAACTCCCTTAAATTTTCTTGATGATATTCTTATGTTCCAATATTGCAGGGTGCCAAACAAGATGGATGCCAGTACCAAAAATTCTGATTAGCAGTTCGGCAGCATGTGTTGCAACCCAAATCAAGTGTTCTCCCTCCCTGTACAGACTATCATCATCGGGAGCAGTCCAATCTTAAGTCGGCAGAAATCCATGGGAAGAAGGATGAGGAATTTGGCTTCTTCAGTTTGACTGATTTCCCGACTCCCTCCATAGGAGTGATATGGTTGCCTCCATTTTTAGTTATGGCCATTTGTAAAAGTGGCCATGACGGATGTTTTTGGCAAAGTGACTTGTGAGTCCATCAACTGATTTTGTAAACATGAGAAATACTACGGTACCCCAGACTACACCTATTGCTCCCTGGCCTGTGCTGCAGACTAGATTTATCTCATGGAATGCCGCCATGAGTGCTAACTTTTCAATCAAACTTCAAAAGATACAGTTTATAGCTAATGAGTTTTTGTGCTTTTCTGATGCGTCTGATAGATTTACCTGCCAAAATCCTAAAGTTTGCAATGGTGTGTTTTCACAATACCTGTGAGCTATGGTGTGAGTGCACACTTTCCTATCCATTGGATATTTTTTAGAAAATGACTGTTCCTGAGAGCAATTGAGCTCGTAAAGAGTCAAAGCTGGCCTCAGTAGACGGAGCTTTGTCAAAGCAAGCCTATTTTCCAATTCCTTATTTTCTAAATAGTTTCTTTCAAGGGGATGAAACAATGGGAACACTATTTCTCTGAAAGCTCTAACAGAAGTTTCTATTTCTGATGGGTTGAATAGAACCATGTCTTCCGACTTCGTTTGTTGTTGGGACAGCTCGTTTTGTTTTTATCAATTTTGGGGAAAGCTTTAATTCCAAATCTGCACAGTTCAGTTCAATGTGATTTCTGTATCGTATGAGACATTTGGTTGAAAGCGGGAATGGGTTGTGGTAGTCAGGAGCAGATGGCTTGAACCTTTTAAGGACTGCAGGCTACATCAGTTGCTACACTTAAGAGTAGATCACAGGAGCTGTCTGAAAAATTTGGAATTGTCATAACCTGTTGACATGACCATTTATTGAAGCCCTTGTTTTTGGAGAGTATAAAGCCAAGGTGTGGATAATGTGGAAGGTACACATTGACATACGGGTATCTGCAGATACTGATCTGCCTGGATTTTGGTTTTCCCCTTGTACTGGAGACCAGTATCGTCTATTCCATTCTTTGGCGTGTTATCACAGATTGTATCATCGACTCTGATCCAATCCTAGCTGGCCTTGAATTCCCATGTCTTCGTATACCACAGGGTGTTGAATATACTCTTGTTTTGAATTGAAATATTCCAGAAAAAAAGGAAGCTTTACACTAATGCAAAATAGAATAGAACTTTAAAACTAACAAGACTATTTTGTAACACTCTGTACATTATGCAGAAATGTAATGTGAATTTGACAACTTTGATTGGACTGGAGTAAGGGTGACATGTGTATATTGTGTAGATAGTTCTGTTAATTGATGATGTAATTAAATAGAGAAACTGATATTGTTACGAGACAGATATGCAGCAAATGTAATGTAAAATGTTCTTTTTGCCTGGTTAAGTGTAATTCATAACCCCGGTTGGCCAGTTGATGATCATATTCAAATATTGGCTAGAAAGTTATTTTCCTAGTCTTTCCTTGTCCTTTGCCTGTAGGTGGATTTTCCCCTTTGTGCCAGTGTTACTACTAACGCTGATTGAGCAGCCGGGCCCTGGACTGTAGGAAAATACATCCAGCGATATTTTCCTTACCGGGGCATTTCAAAAGTGTGCTTGGTAAAGTATATCATAGGGAGCTTGCCTTTTCATTGATAACCTTTCTGTTTCCCTTTCGTGCCTGAAAAATTAAGCACTGGTTCAAATTTATGTTTGACACTGTCAAGTAAATAAGAGGAATATGGATATGTCTATGGCCTTCGTTCTAAAACTGATCAGGAACTCCCCTTGTTTCGGGTCTAAAGTATAGTTATTATCATTGTTTTAGTTTTATTGTTAATACAGACAATTTCCCACTGAGGGTTCAGAGAATTTGGATAAATGAGCAATCTTGATATTTTCAATCAATTGTTTGACAAAAAGTTGTGAGGTTGGACACCATGTTGAAAGGATTTTAAGTTGATAAGACTCATTACAACTTGTCCCAAACTGAAAACAGTTCAGTCCTCTTTATGAAAGTGTGTTTCAACAAATCAAAAATTCCCATTTGACGTATCTGTAGCGATTTTGTGTTTCACCGTTGTAGGATTTCAGCATACGTCGTGTGTAAAATCGATTCGGATACCTCATACTTGAGCCATTTTTGATTTGTCGAACATTGTCAAACAAGCTTGCAATGTGTTGTGATGTTCTGTACATAAAACAAGACACAATGAGTAAAATTGTGGCCAAAATGGTTGCAGCGTCTGCAGTGATCAACCTGAGTTGGGGGCCACTCTTTAAGTATGTTGCCCGCATGTTCTGAGGCTGCCTGAAGCCTATCATAGCCAAGTAAAACATCACAGTCGCTGTTACTCCTGGTTTTGAGTTTTTCTCAAAATAAAAAGTTGAAAGAATGATGCAATCTGAATACCATATCTCAAGCGCATTCACGTACATACTTACAGGGTGGACCGAAAGTGTTAGGTTGTTGTTATTTTTGTGTATATTATGATGTTTGGTAATTGCAGTGATTTTACATTTAATTATGGTCATAGTTAGTAGAGATCAATTGAACGATATATAAAGCCATATCATTATTTTGTTTGACCCTGTAATATTTGATTGAAGCCCATTCACCAATTTGCAGGGATAACTTCTGATCAACTGAGTCAGCATTGTTATACCTTAGATAGTGTGACGTTATCTCCTCTTCAGCACCATCCAATGGAAATGAAGAAGCCGTTACATAAAAGGAGAGGTTGAAACGCCCCGATCAAAATCCTTTCTTACGTATTTGAAACATTTTAATCAATACTGAATCGTCCCTCTTAACTTTGGAATTTCCGAAAAAAATCATGTAACATGCTCGTTTTTGAACAGCTGTTGGAGTGATAGTCTGTGTCAGTTAGAAAATTGCTTCAATGTGTCAGATTTGGTTTCAATACATTGCACGTATGCTATTTATTGCAAGTTGAAAAAGCATAAAGGATCACTAGGACTTTATAATTAGCAAGTTACCGTATTGGCCCTTCGTGCATGTGACACACATGCCGATTGTATAGTAAATAAAATATGAACATTGTGAATATTGTAAAAACGTACCACCATTTCTATCATGTGTGGTTTACCCTTAACTGGATGCGAGAATATACACTGCACTGTAGATAATGTACAGATAGCATGCGTCTGGTTTGGGTGGCCATATTTGCTTACATATCATTTTCGACTGCGATCAGGGGTTGATCAAACAACTTTAGTTTAGCAAATTATCTTAACCCTGTTAAGTTGGATCCTGTAGTTGTGAGTGTATACATACGACATGTGGTGGCACCAGGTGGGGAGTAGGGACATCATCCTCCTGGCCACCAAAATCCTGTGCCCAAGTTGTACGTTTAAAGCATGAACATTTTCAGTGTTTTCAGAATGTTCCTAAGACAGAACTTGCTGACTCTTATGTACATTTGCTTATGGTCACTACATGTGAAGTGCTGAGTTGAAGTGCTGAGTTGAATTGGAACCTGTATTGTATATGACTGTGTTAGCATATGAAATGCTATCTGATCTCAATGTGACTATTGCTGACTGTGCTACTTGGTCAAAGTGTGATCTCAACTTCAATGTAATAGTTTCTTGAAGTTGGTTGTATACTGAAGTGAAATGGGCTTGAATATCGAGATATTTATTTGCAAATGCTTGGCGCAGTCCCTTTTACGACCCCTACTACTTCTTTGATATGTTTAAAAAAATATCCTTTCAAGTGATGCAAAACGAGGCGTATTTTTCTGAACCATGCACTTCCTGTCATCTTTCTGTGGGAATTTAACTAACTTGATAGTACCTTAACAGTACATTTGTGTAGGTGGGGGTACTCGGATTAATTTCCTATTCGACCATTCTAAACCTTACTAATTGAGCCCCTGTGTACAGATCCCCTCCCTGTCCAGCTTATATTCTAATCCCTGTAAATTAAGAGTTTGAACCCTGTATCATTTCAATATGTAAACAGTATATTGACAGTAAAAACATGTACTGTGTACTTTCTTGTAACTGAATTTCATGATCAAGAAACAAATAAAAGAGAAGTACAGTTCATCATTTTGGTGTGTTTTTTATTGCTGGGAGACTGTCTTAATGGGTATGAGTGACTGTCATCTGTCAATGATTTCCACTTGGAAGAGGATGTCCTTATAGAGGAAGTCACAAAAAGGAAGGATTGTCCCAGTGTCTATAGGAGAAAGTCGCATACGGGAAAGATTTCCAACTTGGAGGAGACTGTCCACGTGTCTTTAAGAGAAAGTCCAATATAGGAAAGATACCACTTGGAGGAGACTGTTCTCATAGAGACGTTTGTCTGTAGTTGGAAAGAGAATGCCACATGTAGGAATGATTTCCAGTTGGAGGAGATTGTCCTCTCATGACCAATAGAGGCAGTCATATCTTGGAAAGAGACAGACATCTCAAGGAAGCGAGTTTTTTTTTTACAGGTAGGTTCGTACCATTGTGTAGGCCTACATTGACAGCACAAAAAGACCAAATTTCCGAAGAGAAATTTATTATTAAAATAATTAAGTAAATGAGAAAAGCAATAAAGACAAAAAGTGCATAATTTTTTTGGGTCCTTCCGAGATTCGAACTCGCACCATTTGTCAATGTGCATCGCTGATCTTGTTTACTGACTAACAACACGTGCGTTTACTTGATGACGTCAGGTGAAGTTACTGAGCTCTGGTTGGCTGTCAATGTACACAATGGTACGAACCTACCTTTAAAAAAAACTCGCCTGGTAGGTTCGTACCATTGTGTACATTGACAGCCAATCAGAGCTCAGTAACTTCGCCTGACGTCATCAAGTAAGAAACGCACGTGTTGTTAGTCAGTAGGCCTAAACAAGATCAGCGATGCACATTGACAAATAGTGCGAGTGCGAATCTCGGAAGGACCCCAAAAAAATTATGCACTTTTTGTTTTTATTGCTTTTTTTCAGTTACTTAATTATTTTGATAATAGATTTCTGGCTGTCACTGTACACAATGGTACGAACCTACCTGTAAAAACACCCTCGCCTCCAGGAATGAATACAACCTGGAGGAGACTGTCCTCATGTCTATTGGAGACAGGCATACGTTTGAAAGACAGTCATCTCGAGGCATAAATACAACTTGGAGGAGACAGATAGAGACAGTCGTCTGTTCGAAGGAGACAGACATCTTTTGGAAGGATTCCCACTTGGAGGAGACTGTCCTCATGTCTATTAGAGACAACCATACGTTGGAGAGACATCTCTAGGAGTGCTTCCAACTGGAGGAGACTCTCTTTGCCTCTTCTGTCTCAAGCTTTGCAGCAGCCAACAAGCACTGAAACAATACAGACTTCAAAACCACCAAAGATCTTTTTATTCGATACTAACAACACAGTACAGCTTTCTTGTTGACAGAATGCACAATGTCAACAATTTACTCTACCTATCCAAATCTGGTCACTTTAAAGTTTCGATCAGATTTTTCATGTAGTGTTCAAAGTATGTTAAAAAGGTTTGTGGACTATAACATTTTAAATGGGTTCTGAAGTTTTTGCATAGCCAGGAGAAAGTAAACTACTCCTCATACAGTGAGATAGAATAAATAGCCAGAATAAGAATACAGATAGAGCAAGTTGTATGAATTAAAGGGTCCAAGACCAAGAACAAATTCTGTCTGAAAGTTGTTGCTATATTAGATTAATGTTAGAAATCTTGTGAAAGTTACAGGCAAAGGGTTGCCACAGACACACTTGGGCCACCCCGCGGAAATAATCACAAAATATATGTCTTTATTCATAAAAATACATTTGTAATCCTATTCTTCCTTCAACAGTTCATCAACAAGAGCTGTAACCTCAGGGGCGTCGGGCGCGATGTTGTCTTTGATGCGGTACCTGACAACGCCTCGCTTGTCGATCAGGAACTTCTCAAAGTTCCACTGGACGTCCGTTGTCCTTATAGGGAGCCAGAACAAGTGATAAGGCGCGCCTGGGTCTATGGTGTTGGACACCGGGGGGCACCGGCTCTAGAATAAAGTAAACAATGATGTAATCATGCTGGCGTATAAAGTGTGTGACGACAACCTCCCATCAGGACACTGGGTGATATGAATAAAGACTAGCAAATGCTTTTATCTAAAACTCCATGTACATTTACACTAGGCCTTTCTGTACAAAATTGAAGTAAAAGCATTTGCTAGTCTTTATTCATATCACCCATTGTCGCATTATCACTAAACCGGTAACCAGGATAGATATAAAGAGTTACATCGTAAACAAGCAAAGAAATCCGTTCACAGGTATCAAGTCATGTTAAAACGCCAGACTAAAACATCAAGGGGTCATTAAGGGATCAAGCTTGTAATAAAATGGAGAGCCACTGCATCCGTAGCGTAATAGAGGCGTATCTTACACTCCTGACGCAGTGGATTAGTTGCGTCCTGTCAATTAGAAAATGGACTGACTGCGCGGAGCCTTATTGTCGGCGTATCTCGTATAGTTACCTTGATGAAAGTGTAGAACTTGCTTTCATTTGCTCCATTAATCTCCATCCTTTCGGTGAGGTTGAAGAAAGGTTCATATCCATCGCCGGGTCTGACGTATTTGAGGCCATTTTTGATTTCCTCGAGGTTCGCCCCGGGCTCTTCGAAGCCGAATTGATTGCAAGGGACGCCGAGCGCCCTGAAGTTGTCGTCGAGTTTTGTTAGAAGTGCATTCAAGCCGTGGTATTGGCCAACAGTCAAGCCTGAAATAATGGCAATGACACGGATGTAGTAATGATGATGAATATACAAATTATGATAAATATGGGGCATGGTTGTTGATATCGGAAGACGCTCATATGGCGTTCTGCTCCCACATTAAAGTAAAGTGTTCTTTTCCAAACATGCAAATATTCCCCCAAGGATATTTTTCGGGCTGTGAAAATGATACGCCCCACTTCACCGTTCCTTCAGTGGTCCATGAGGACAACGAGACACCAGTCACAGACTTGCTAAATATGTCTAAACTCACCTCAGTAAGTGGCGACATTGATCAACATCACAACCTTTTTCCCATACTCCCCGGGCGAAACGCCCAGAAGCGAAAAATCCACAACTTGGTCGTCCTTGTTATCGCATTTCTTGATCCCCTTAGCCAGCTCCGTCGCCGCTCCTCCTGTCCATGCGGTCAGAAGGACCATAAAGCTGGCCCATAGTTTTATACCGCTCATGATGGCGTCCAGGCTGCGTGTGCCCGGATCGGAGATATGATTGCTGAGGACAAATAACGCTCGTCGATGAAATGATGGGATGGTCTTTTTGTCGACCTCATACATCGTCAGTGATAGGCCCAGCTCCCGGCGTCCAGTATAGAATATGTTATCCTGGGATGTAAATACAATTTTTTTGAATATGATTGACCATCTGTCAGAAGGATAGGCTTTCACATGTAAATACTGTCATGCCGCACTGATGATCAATTCGGTGGGCAAATATACGGGAGCTATTCAGGACAGTGCAACTGTTCATCACACTCTAATGTCTCTCGAGCTCATCCTGAACTTCAGTGCAACATTTGGCACTATGTAGCTGATGTAACAGTAACGCGTGCAATGGGAGGAGCATACGATTGACTATTCTATTCGAGGATGCTCCGAGCTAGCTGTGACTTTATTTTGCGCTGAAACTTACGCCGTACGCCGAACATAACAGGCCCGAACCGGATAAGTCAGATTAAGTAATGCAGAGTGGCCGGTAGGAGCGCTAGACTCTCCTTTCTCGTCGTATATCACGGAACGATTCGTTTATCCGCAAGCGAAGAAACTCGACTAGGCAGTTTGTCGCAAAACATCCAAATACATGTACCTTACGAATCTGCAAGGGGCGCGTTAACGATAATGTTGCAAAATGAATGTAAAAATTGGTCGCATTGGTCGTAAATATTGTCTTATTTTTCAAGATGAGAGTATGTTGATGATAAGAAAACGTAAACCAATGACAGACCAGTATTTCTTAAACCTTGCAAGTGTTTTGGGGTCCTTGAAACTCCTTATATCTATCAATGAAACCTCATTCCCGCCTAAGGTTTTGACCGGGCCGTCTAAAACTCCCCATTTTTTGGCGGGCTCTTCCCTTTAACTTTGAAGCTGGAGCTGGTTGTAAAGAGAGACTCAAAGAGAATGACATGATAAAACCTATGATGTTAGTGTAAAGTGAACCACTGTTCAATAAAGAAGAACGATCCGTCGGCCGGGCCCGCCCATACTGAGAAAGACAAACGAAATGAAGTAACCACACAATGTTTTTTAATCTAGAATGCAACACATCATAGTCACCACTGGTGACAGAATGCACAATGTCACAATAACAACTATAGTTCATCCGAATCTGGCCATTTCGAGTTTAGGCCAGACCCTTCATGGAGTGTTCAACATCTAGGAAAACTCTTGCGTGGCTCAATACTAGGCCTATAGCTATCCTATAAGGCAAGGACGATCAATGGATATATCAATGAGGTCCGGCTGGGTCATCCGGCTCATGATGATACAGTTGAAAATATGCTGGTTTGGCATTTCAGATAAATGCTTGTTCTTCGTGGCTATGGTCGAGGTCCCAAATCAGTGATTTGATAAAGAAAACGCAATAATTGATGAGGTTCATAACACGATTGATTTAATCATCGTCTTCTCTCTTCAATTGTTCGATGTGTTCTGTAACGTCTTCATCGTCTGGCAGTACGCTGTCTTCCATGCGATATCTCACACGGCCTTGTTTGTCAATGAGAAACTTCTCAAAGTTCCAAGCGACATCGTTCGTTGGAGGGAAATGGCTCTGAAGGAAGATTTGAAATGGTTATTCGAGTTGTTTAGATTTCTAGCTTACGCACATAAGAAAGAGCAACGGACCTAATTTGCTGGATCGATATAGACTTGGAACGTCATTTTTGCATAAAGAACGAGAGAATAACCTGATGTAATTAATATCCAAGCTCAATATACCATTTGAATATCTCACTAACCTTTAAAAATGTGTAGAATTTGTTCTCCTTTTCCCCATTCACGTTCATTTTTTTCGTGAGCTCAAACTTGGGGACGAACCCACCACCGGGGCGAACGTGCTTGATCCCGTTGAGTATCTCCTCCAAGTTCTTCCCCGGTTCCTGTTGTCCGAACTGGTTACAGGGGACGCCGATAATCTTGAGGTCTGGACTGTATCTATCTATGAGTGCATTCAGATTATGATACTGTTTCGTCTTGCCTGGAAAAATATGATGATAACGGCGGTGTTGGTGTGATTGGACATGGGACTGGGCCCCGCAACATATACGACAAACACAGTGAGGGCCTTCAAACAGTTTTGTTATTCAATTGATAGGGTCGGCCTACATTTTTAGATTAATCCCTATCTCACAGGGGTAAGGCACGTGCAGGATTGCGCTGAATTCCCATTCCCCGCCTTCAACAGATAGCTGTTAGTAGTTACATAAATTCTATCCCAGATGGCGCACAATAAAATCGTCTTCACTGGGTGACCAAGTGAACAGGGTGACAAACCTCAGAAAGTCGCAACGTTGACCACCATTACAACTTTCTTCTGATAATCTCCGGGAGACACCCCGAGGAGACCATAGTCCGCTCTCTGGCCACGACTTGGCTTACAGCTAGAAATACGGTTGGATAGGAGCCGAGAGGCCCACATACCCAGTCGAACCATGGTGACCTTGTTGCCTAGTTTGTGGTCTAAACGCTAGGTATTATTATCTAAACGAGCGGGAATTTTGAGTGATGACATTTCACGCGTTCCCGCCAAAAGGCAGACGGCGTTTTGACCCAAATAAGTCCATTACTCCTTTAACTATCCAGTTGTTGCGCGGGAATTGCGATGTCGCGTCAGAGTAATTAGACGGAGGGGGGAGGGGGGCAACTATTTACAAGCCGAATTTCCGGCGCAGGTGGTCATTTTCAGGTCGCAGTTACTACGGTCACTAGCTCTCCTGGAACCTCCCAATCCACTGAGAACAAGAGACATAGTTTTGCGTTACATGATCTCAATACGCCCCGTCTAGAATTGAGGCGATATCACACCTTAGAGTAGTGGGTACCACTTAAAAGGTTAAAAGGCGCAGTCGATCGTCAGGGAAATATTCTCCGTTCAAATAGATATTGATCAGGGCTGACGTTATGACGTCACGGATTCACCTCAACCCATCAGATTGGAGCTTTTCCAATTCGATGTATCGATTATATTGACGTCGACACCGATCAAAAGAAACGAGGGAATTACACTATCTTTAAGATCCCCTCTAAGACCACTGGCGTGCAAAAAAGTTCTAAAGGTTTGTTAATACGATTTGTACACCCTTTTCTGCTCAGTTAACTCTTTACATCAAATAAAGAAGGGTGCGGAGTGTGGAATAATTGCTGGGGCGAATAAACATTTAGACTTCATCAACTGCTTTATCTGGTACTTGCACGATTATCTTGCGATATATTTTGGTTCAGTGTTCTATTTCATGTGACAGTCCTCATTTCCGGCGTTAACAGTTACTGTCCTCCTGATCACAGTATTAGTCCACTGATCCTTTAAGATCACGCCGTGACAGATACACAGCATACTCTTCCTGAACTCAGGGGCACGACAACGAGCTATATCTATCTATTCAAATTAAACTTTATAATTCAATTAGCACAAAACTGTTTATTTTTATTCTCGATGTGATGTGACCGATGGTTTATTATCCGAATCAAGCCAATGTATCATCTATTTAACCCATCCTCGAATATCAGGATAAGTTGCATGCCTCTCCCCTTCTCCCTCGGTCAGAGCCGAGTGGAAGGCCCTGAAGCTCGGGATGATTTAAACCACAGTAGCATTCAGAAGTAATGATAACCCTGGGCAGTGCATAATGAGTGCACCATTTTACATTGGTAATAAATATGCAATTACATCCCATCTGTGAACAATATCTGATGATTACTATTCAAGACATTGTAAAGATCAATATCCACGTCTCAAAAGTCCCTTGAGACACGCAGCTTGTCAGCTTTTTGCATCTATCCACATGTATTATCTATTTGTCTGTAGCGCTTCTATGCTAAAGGTACAATTATCATTTATCAATGAAATAATTGAACTGGGCATGCGCACTTCGTTCTGATGATAAAAATTTCAAAGATGGCCGCTGTCGGAGGCTGGCTGCATCTTCCGTCTATTCATCATGTGTAAACGCCGCGAATATCTCCTTTCATACGGATTAAACGAATTGTGGCGATAATCTATGTTTTCGGTTTTTATTCAAGCCCAATTCCCGGCCACTGGATGGCTTTTACCCGCCGTGGCGGGTGCGGAAACTCAGAGGAGATTTCATGCTCCATCTTTGGATTCTGCTGTGCATTTTGTGTACAATCTCCTGTACATCGGGTAGGTCGCGTTGAGATGCACGAAACCACCTCACGAAAAACTGGCAGGATTATGAAATCTTAATACAAATCCACACTAGGATTACCGTATGATCTTCCAAACACTTGGATATAGTCAATCGATGAAATATGACATTTATATTCAAGTATGGTTTGTTGTTACAGGAAAAACCGATTCGAGATGTTCTGCAAAGATGGCGACGGAGCCTGGCTTCATTGCTGTTCTTCATAATTTTACTGACAGAAAATTTTGGGTTATCCTCAAGTATCGTTGATCATAGCCTACAAATACCCAATTCTACTGCCCGGATATTAAGAGATTACTGGGGGATTACGAATTTTCCTATATTTTCTCGGACCCCATTGCTAGATCAGTGCCTTGTCATGAATAGGAAACTGAGTAAGAAAATGTGTGCTATGAAACCAAAGCTGAGACAAAAAGATATCAGGAAGACCCACCTAAGTTTCTGTAGTTTTTATAATGTATATAATATCATTGAATTCATGGATTCATCTAAGGGCAATGATAGTAGTGACAAGTGTATCACAGGTACTGCTCAGTCATGTCAAAATTGCTTAGAGGAGATAGAGGACTTGGATAATGCGCTGTATGCAATGTTCTGTGCTTTTGAGGAGGTTTTATCTCGATATGACTGTGAACATCAATTCTCGGCACACTTCAACTGTAATGACTGTAAGGTATGTATCAGCCAGCCAGGGAAAGGTATAACTTATCTATTGATGTGTAAAGGTGACCCTATGCCTTCAAGTGCTTGCTACTCTAATATGAAATGACACATGGACAGTGTCATGTCTGTTTTCCTTCCATATCATCCCTTATCTTAATATTTGTTGTACTAGGAGTTAACCCATGACCTTTTCAGAAACACTACATCAACTTGTAGAAATTAGTATCATTTGTGAGGGGTACCTTACATATCGACATTTACAAAGTACATCCACTGATCCAGTGTATTTGCACTTGTTTATTATGTAATGTGACATTTCTTGAATGCCTCTGGCTATAAAATTGAATCAGTAACCTACTGTAAGTGTAAAGCTGGCCATGCAGGGTAGAATTAAATGAAGTCAATAATGATATTGCCAGTGGCAGGGGCGTACAATGTAGCTACATATAGCAGGGGGGAGGGGGGGTGGCAGAAGTCACCAAATAATGTGTTTTTGACCATGTCTTTGGTGGAAACATTTCAGAGCATGTCATTTTGCCCCCCCCCCCAAGATAATTTTACCCCCTCGAGAACAAAAGCTTCATTTAGCTACTCCCTTGAGTGGTTATACTTATAGTGGGATCATTTGTGCTACAGCCTAACCAGCATCTAGTTGGAATTCGCCCACATGCTTTTTTGTACTATGTATCTCTTGGCAACCCACAACCAATTTCAAAAGCCCCAACACATCCATCTAGTGACGGTTCCATGATGATGTGGTTTATGTCACTAGTGGCTTCAGTCTCTCATTATGATACAGCAGAGTCGTTCCAAAGAAAAAAACTTAAAAGAAGAATATCGATTGCGGTTTGATACATTCTAGGATTTTTTATTTAATTTCATAATGAGCGTGAAAAATATCGCTATTTATAAATCAGCAGCAACGCTTCTTAGTTCTTACTCAACCCTGCTTCAGACTCCTGACTCATCTCCCTTCCATTGATCAACCATCGGTGTAGAAACACACAAGAAAGTACCACTACTTGAATCATGCAGGTGAAGGAGTGAAAAAGGCTATTGATTGGCTGTGTCCTGGACAGCGTAATTATCGTGATTAAAGGTTTTATAGTGAGATTAAGAGTAATTATCGATCATCTTTATCTTTAGGAGAAATTGATAAGATTTGGGTGCTTATGCAGTCATCTTTATGGTCATTTATGGTCATTTTCAAAGCAAGTTTTTTTTTTGTTGTAATTACAATGTATGAATATGGAAATAAGTACATGTACTCGTACCTGTACGTTTCCCTCCATACAGAAATTGTTTATTTTTGGTGCAATGTCTTACGCCAGA
This sequence comes from Lineus longissimus, assembly GCF_910592395.1. Taxonomy (NCBI): domain Eukaryota; kingdom Metazoa; phylum Nemertea; class Pilidiophora; order Heteronemertea; family Lineidae; genus Lineus; species Lineus longissimus. The sequence continues at coordinate 2,041,501 of NC_088317.1, forward strand.
CAAGTAATTATGCTATGAGAGATGCAGAGCTTCATCAAGGATTAACGAAGTAGTCAGGTAGAGGTAGCCTCGAGGCTAATGACTGGTAAATCTAGCAATCACTTTGGTATGCATCCACATTGGGGATCACCTCATGATTAATTGATTTATTTTCCACATCAAAAACGTTTGGCCTGGAGGAGATGGTTTATCTGTCGCATCACAAAAACTTTAAAAAAAAACAAAAGCATGCATCAAGTTGTTGCAGACCAGTATTTGAATTGCCGACATCTGTGATTATTACAGCTGCTGTATGTGCGACAAAAGATCTTTTATCTGCAGGTGAAGCTGATATTTCCTGGGTTGTCCAGTGGTCGCTGCGATGATTAATTCATGTAATTGTTATCGCAGGCACAGCGATGAACATCTCAAACAAGTGATTGTTGTCCATTTCAGAATCCATTTGCTGGTGATGTTGTGCTGGAGATCACGTCAGAGTTTTTTTTGTGGCGGGTTGCCCCTGAGATATCAGTCAACTTCGAGATGATCCCTTAGTGGATGAAACCGTATACATGTTCATGTATTCCTTGCTTGCTGTGCAGTCTAGTACTGGTGTAATACTAAATAGCTCTCCATCAGGTTGTAATCAGGGTCTCATAAAGACGCTATTCATTCCTAGGTCGTGTGATGATAAACTGCACTTTGATATCAGGGGGCACCCCTCTTAGACTTGATGTTGATTAGATCGTACTGATGAGCCATCCATACGATACGTGAAGCATTTGTGCTGTGCTGGCGGTTCACTGGCTCCAAATCTACCCAGTAGAATCAGCATCAACCTCTCCAAGAGTCTCTCACCTCTCCAAAGTCCAAAACTCCAAGTCAAGAAACCGTACAAAGCCAAAAATGTCAAAATCCAATGAACGTCAATGCACACTAATACATACTGTTCTTTTTTGGTTCAGCAAAAACTAAACTTCAAAGAAATCCGACCAGTAGTTCGCGCTCCAGAGCCCAAAACAATGCTGATATAATACTGTACTGGGAGTGACAAATGCTGTCCATGATTATATTGAGTGTCTTGATTACAGAGGTCAAATTCAATGGAAATGACCTGCGATGTCCCTGCAATACATGTTATAGAGATGGTGTCCTTAGTAGAGAGGTGTCCACTGACATGGTTGAGGGAGGTTCCACTGTATTTACGAATGGACTATAAATATAATCAGCCATCCTGACTCGCTGGTACATTTCATAACACAGTGATTTCCTTGACTCGGCAGGCTCAGGCACTGACGTCCAGGTGATCGATATTCATGCCTGTCCAATCCAATCCATATCGTGATAATGCCCGCTTTCGTATATTGTCTGAGGCAACCAGTCTGTATTCAGGGGGATACCTCAGGCTGTTGGACAGGATGTCAAACTTCATCTAGAAAGTCTAAAACTCTTTCATAGTCTGAGGCGACCGAAGCATTTGAGAGATAGCATTCGTATCAAGCGATGCTAAAAGTTGTTCTAGGTATGCTGATATGTCTGACTATTTGGAGTGATACCTCGGGCAATGTCACTCAGGGTTATTGTCCTCCTGTGGCTGGTGGAGGCTTTGCTTCAAAGTTGTCTGAGATGACAAGATTATTTGGAGTGATACCTCAGGCAATGTCACTCAGGGTTATTGTCCTCCTGTGGCTGGTGGAGGCTTTGCTTCGAAGTTGTCTGAGGTGACAAGACTATTTGGAGTGAGACATCCTCTAGTGAAAATTCATCAGTCACTGTGTCAGGGTGTGATAAGCATATTCTGTCTATGTGCCACCTTTTATGCAAGGCTACCCTGTAGTGTTAGCTAGCTGACAGTAGGTTGTTGGTAGCACATTGTATGATGAGCTATCATGGCTAACTGCTTCCTAGCCGTGGCCTTTTCACTCGGTGCGTCCAAATAGATGCAGGCACAGCCAAGATCATCAAACTTCCCAATGAAATCCATATTTTGACTATGCGCCCCCTTTATGCAACACTACCCTACATGTAGCTGACGATAGATTATTGGCAGCTGACTGGTTCATAGCCATGGCCTCTTCAGTACGTGCCAGATGAAGTCAAGATCTTCACACTTCCCGATAAAATCCATCTCCCTAGGCTGTGGCCTCTTTATATGTGAGGCTACCCTCGTTAGCTAGCGGACATGGTGATGGTAGGTAGCATCTTAGCGATGAAAAGGATATTGATTCAAGATATCGATGAAGCTTCAGAGGTCACATTCATAACTATGTCGGGTGGTTTGTTATGTATGATGTTTTCACTGCATCATGCTCTGACTGTTCAACTAGTGAGGTCAGGGGCAAATTATGAAAAGATGAAAACTTTCTTGTTAATGAAGAAAGAGCATTGTATGATGACATTGAGTCCAGTATGAGGCCCTCTGACCAAGTGTTCAATCAAGAGCGCAGTTTTTTGGCCATGTACACAAGTATAGGGTGCTTCTAATGGCTACTCCTTCAGCTCAAGATGTTTATATTACATTTATTACTGATTCCATGAAATATAACAGACTTGATATCATTGCAAATGATCCCTAGGTGTAATATTCGCTAAATCTACAAGGATGTAGAATTTATGAATATATGGCTAGAGAATCGGGAATGATAAAGTACGTTATTCTCATCATATATACAGCCTTTTCATTGGCTGATTGCTCGCTCAATTAATGTGTGAAGATGCTGTGGCGATGATGTATGGCGACAGGATGCGGTATCAGTCATGGCCAGGGGTATTGACTTAAACCGACAAGGAGGCCCAGAGGGATACTTAGACCATAAAATGCTTGTCCAAATTTGTTCGTTTGCAGAAGTGAGACACAAATGCAGACAAAGTATTATACTACACGATTTATTGGGGTATAGTCTTTTTGGGTTTTGGGCGCGTAACATACGAACATGTGGGTTGAATCTTAAAGATTGACAATTCTTGTGGCCTTGGGTCGGTCCCTTTGACTTCATTGGCTTCATTTCCATACCACTTCTTGAATCCTCCGACTATGGTAACCCCTTTGGTACCATGGTTGGTGGCCACTAAGAAGCTGCCGGAAGGACCTTGCACGGCTGTCATATTTTAGCTTTCCATATGAAAGCAACAGTGAGAATGCCCCCATGAGCCCTTAAAAACATGTGTTTCTGATGCAGATTCTTGACTAAAAAGTAAGTACGTCAAAAGCGCTAAAATGCAACCCCCCAAGACCAAAAAGACGCCCCAGTTTAAAGCTACACATGATAACATGCATGTATTTCATTCGTTGAAATATCTTTTGGATGAACGAGAGCAAGATAAATCCATCCCATTCAATTCCCCTCGGTCATTATCATCAGTATACAATGCAGCAGCATCTTTCCATCAACCAACCTGAATGATATTTGCCATGGCGATCACCAAGGCCGCCTGGCACATTAGGCTGTGACAGTGCGCTATTCCGCTAGTCTTGTGCATGTACTCCAGCGTTGAGACGGCCAGCACACGGCGTACACCTTCGCTTGGCCACTCTTACAGGTGGTGTTCCGTGGTTGCCAGGAGACTGGCAGTTACTGAATCTCAAGACTTCTGGACGATATACTTCCTCTTACTAAATTGTCGGTGCTATGCTACAGCGACGTCACGTAATGAATAGCCAGCGTGTAATGTACTGCGTATAGACGACAAAAGGTTCTTTGGTACAATTGGCATACTATCCTTTGATTGACCCTTTGGTTGTGGTAGTCACTCAGAAGGCTTCAGCAGGATTTTGTGCAAGATAGAGAGATGTCTTGTGGTTTGGATGTTGGACTCATGAAGTAACACGGAGAAGAGGAGATCACCTGGCTGAGGAAACTGGGTTTGCCAGATTCAAGGAGAAACAAAATTATGGATTTGGTTGAAGTAAACCTTTGGCTCATTGTCATTTGAAAGATGGTTGTCATCGTTCCTGAAGTGTTGAAATAAATTATTTGGTGAAAAAACCGTATGAAAGACTATGTCTGATTTGTTGATATTTGTGGCGTTGAGGTTGACTGGTATGAGTGACACGAGAATCTTGATTGACAGTTTGAGATTCCTATGGGAATCTGCTTCAGTCACGTCTATTGATTTGTGTAACGATGGTGGCTTGGCTGCAGCTATCTTATTCCTCATCCAGCATCTCTGTATGTATCAGGCTGGGGAGTCTGTGTGTGGTTGTTTGTACTACCTTGGTTAACCCTTACAAGGCTAAGGTGGCTGGGTAGATGGATTGAGTCATCTGCAATGCAGACGCAGGGGATAATTGCCCCATCATGGATTGGCTATCTATTCTGCGTTTGAACTATCCTCTATCACTGCATCCAGCACAGTGACACACTACTAATAGTTACCATTCCCTGGGGGCCTTGCTTATTTGTTATTGGTAATTTGGGTAAGTGCTCCTTCGTCATGGGTCGTTATTTTTAGCAATTTAGGCACCAAGTGACAAGGCAGTCAACCCCCCCCCCCCCCCGTCACGCAACACTTGTGTCCTTGGCCACAAGTTCTGTGGGTCTGAAAACGGGTTATTTTGGCATTGAGTGGTGTGGCGCAAGACTTTAACAAAAACTGCAAGTCCTGTGCGGAGATGGGTGGCAACCAGAATGGAACTAAAATACAGCTACATTGAAAAAAGGATACATGGGTTTCAGCTCCCGCGCAATATAAAACCAAAAGTCATTTCCTATGCACGATTGATGACCAGATATGAATACCAAGTACTGGTATTGAACCGTATGCGTGGAGAGAACATCAATAAAATCAGTCCTCGATATTCATGAAAAAAGTTTCCTCCTGAGATTTTGTCACTTCAGGATTACAAACTGTTAAAAAATTCTGTCAAGATTCTGACAGAATGTTGTCAGTCCAAGCAGCGGCACAGATCCTGTGGAAATCTTGTTAGTGTTATTGATTTCTGTGCAGTTGTACTGTGGTGGTTTTGATGCAGCGTGTGTCTCCTTCATGTAGACATGTCGTGTCTGTAGGTTCTCAAGATTTCTGAATATCTTGAACCAAACTATAGAGTCCTTGATAGAGAGGGTGTCCATTAGAGAGGGACGTTCCACTGTACTCCCGTAAAATGTAGCCATGGTATGCACAAACCTTGGTGGTCGAGATGAACTTACACCTCATTAAACATCATCATATTTTCGTATTTCATTGCAGAATGCTTACAAGGACTGGCTCTGTGCAAGTAACATCAAACTTTACGACAGCAAAAAGGGAGAAGTCTGGAAACCATGTCCGTCATACTGTACTGCAGTTGAGCAGCGCTGTCCTTACTTCCTTCCAGATTTCGATGAACAATATGCAGGGGAATCTACTTTTATATGCAGCAGTAAGTATCTAGAGTACAAGGAAAAAAGAATCCAAAATGTGACTCGCTCTACCAAAACTAGGCGCTTGTCGCATCTAAACTTGGCAGGTTGATACGGACTTGTTGTTCATTTCCCTATTGTAGACCTTTTGTGAAATCTATTACAAACTGATTTGGTTACATTTCACCAAAGGTCTACAATAGGGAAATGAACAACAAGTCCGTATCAACCTGTCAAGTTCAGATGCGACAAGCGCCTAGGTTACATTTCACCAAAGGTCTACAATAGGGAAATGAACAACAAGTCTGTATCAACCTGTCAAGTTCAGATGCGACAAGCGCCTAGTTTTGGTAGAGCGGGTCACAAATATGTGACCCGTCACAGCAAAACCAGGCGCATGTCACTCTGAGCTTGGTAGGTTGAGACGGACTGTTTGTTCATTTCTCTGTTGTCAGCCTTTTGTGAAATATGAGCAAATCAATTTCTTCCATTATCTTCTGGTGTCATTTAGGCTCATCTTCTGCGCGACATGCGCCTGGTTTTGCTTAACGGGTCACATATTGAGAAGAAAGCCGAGTGTCGACAAGAGATTATGTCAGTTGGTTGTCAGAGAGTATACCGCTAGTCACTAAAAAAGTCCTCTCAATCTTTGAATGGTTCTAACGATTGGAGCCCATCAGCATAACTGTGACCATGACACAATCATGCTGAATCGTGAAAGTTACAATGCAGGATTGCACGCTGATCTGACCATAGCCTGCGTATCCATAGACCGTGCGCTTGTGGCGTTTTTCTTTGTTCTGCGTCTGCTTGTGACCTACCTGTTGCAAACAGTGAGGTTGGTGGATATTGTCTGCTTGCAGTCTCTATAGTTTAGAAGAACCTCACCCTTGTTCATCAAGCCTAAATGATACAACAGCGTTATGGAATTCTCAGTACTGAAGCTGTTTAAGGAACAATTGGGATGTTAATGAGTCTTATTCTCATCACCAGCACATCACACCAAGTTTATCACACTACGAGATCAGAGCCTGCCAACATGTCATACGTATTTTCAAAACAAGCAATGAAATTAGAGAATATGGATGTGTGGAACCTCATGTCTCCTTTCAATCATTAACGATTGGGGCGTTGATGAGGTTCATTCTCATCTCTGCCATATCACACCATGTTAATAACATGTTATGTTAGTCAGTGCTACAACGCGAGCATTTCTGACTGGTACCCATTCTTACACCTGGGCGAGGTAAGGCAAGTCAGTCGGAGACCTGCCTAGAGTTCCATGCTGACTGAGGTGTTCCCACCAGGGATCTCATAACCAAGAGTTGAGCCACAAGTCAACATCAGCTCCTAAGATCTCGCCCTGACCTACTCACTAGATCTACTGACCAGAGATCTCTTGACTACTAGCCAAGAGTTGAGCGACGTCCACATCGGCTCCTAAGATCTCGCCCTGACCTACTCACTAGATCTACACTGTAGCTTAGTTCCATACCTGTTTTAATTGCAATATCAATATTTATTACCCCAACTAACCCAGGGATGAGTAAGTATAGCCAGCTGCCACCTGAAGAGCTTTAGATTTCTAGACCAGTGTCAACATGTATTGTCTCTAGCTATGTTTTACTCCCGAAGATTTATGTTGTCCCCGAAGTGCTTTTAATACCTCACTAGATGTCCAAACCAAATCCCAAAATCTGTGTCAGTTGAAAGAGCCACGCTCAGAATAATATTTCATTAGAATCAATGCCTCTTGTTTTTTGATGAACTAGATACATGTCATGAGTTCTCTGCCTTGAATAATAATTTCAATGTGCTCAATGGTTCTAGAACCCATATCATAACTCAATGAGGACAAGGTTAATGAAAATATGGATAGAAGCCAGATTTACTGTCGGTGTCATTGGAGATTTGCCCTGGCATGAAGAAGTTTCTCCGGATATTTGCTGAGATGCCTTGAAAAATGATAAAAAGATACTTCTGAAGAGTGCTGTAAAAACTCCTCTTATTGTAGCCTGATCTAGCTTGTTGGATTCACCAAACTTGCCAAAAACCTTGGCTGAAAGTAAATCTAATGATCACCAACCCTATAGCTAGTGAACCGAGCTGAATGTTGTTTATGTAGAAAAGTAGCAGTCATCCATGAAACCCGTAGAAGATCTCCCCATCGTTGTTATTCTAGCGCCCTTGTAGAGTTTCATAACCCTTGTCAACTATGATGAGATAAACAGGAGGATTTGTAAAACTGGTAAAAACGTGTTGTGGTCGAACTGTAGTTATTTTCGTTAGTGGGTTGGACTGGAAATGTACGTTGGAGGTAAAGCAAATGTATGCGGAGAGGGCCTCGGATGTCGTAGACTAAAATCTGATCTAACTTCCTGCAAGTGCAGTATCTACTCTATCATTGTTAGAGTTGTTACTAAACTTTGCCAATCTTCATTTCAGAACACACCCACATTAAAAATACAGCGGACGGGAGCAGCCAGCGATGTTATCGGCCGTGCCATATACTCGACGATCACACAATTCATAGCTCTAGCGAACCATGCCTTGACAATGTCGACTCCGACGACGAAACTAACTCAACTTCTTCTCAGACTAGCGGTGCGTACTCCATCGACGGTCACACGCACAAACACGTAGCTTTCCTAGTTCTACTGTGGCTGTTTAGGACCTATATACAATACACTACTATAGGATTAACTTAGTAAGAAACCTAGCCATGTAGTCTAATGGTTTGCTCACTTCAGCTCATTATCATAATTTATCCATCATATTACATAATTTATTCATGGATTATCATAATTTATTCATAAAAGGACATGGAACCTACTGCATGTTTGTACAGATCACGCAGACGCATAGCAATAGGTACATCAACCAATCAAAACGTCAGACAAATCATTACGGTGTGTGTCGCGGCTCCCTTTCTCATTCGCGGAGGCACTTTTCATCCATTGAATGTGGTTTCTAATATAAATAAAAAGCATATTTGAGGCTTGTACATACGCATGTGTATATTTAGATTTGGCACTGGAAAGACGTTACTGTTGTGCTCGTTATGTTAATATTTAATAAATGACGATTGTGTGATACTGTTATTTTGGCGGTTCTGCTGTGATTCCACCCATATGGCTGAAGATGTGTATGACGGAGTTCTTAGCGTGATACATGAACAGTGTTTGTTTTCGTTGGGATGATTTGTACTTCCTCGGAAATGGTCCTTCTTTCATCCAACCTGCAGTTTCAACAGTGTTCAGGAGAGTTCTCAGCTCGGAGATTTAATCGGCCATGGATTATCAAAATTGAACATTGGATATCAGGAGTAGAAAGTGTGACGTACTGTAATCCACCAAATGTTTGAGGCTTTTTGTTTTTGTGGATTTCACAAATAACTGAGATTTCTGAAAAAGTTGGGGGGTTTTATTTGAAAAAGCAAAAGAAATTACGTAATCAGCCTGGCAGATCACATAAGTTTTTCACAAAATCCACGAAGATAAAACAGCAGCAAAAATTTGGTGGTTCTCAAATATTTATGTATGGAGCCCCATTCAAAACTAGACATGTAATACTCCTACACATTATCCAAATTATCATGTAGGAAGTCCTTTTTTCTTTGAGGTCAAGTTTATTTTGATGTGATTCATAAACCTTTGTTACAGTTTATTTGGTAAATACGAAATGGTGTAAAATCAGGGATAATGGAAATTATTATTAAGAAATTCTAGCATAATTCTTCCTTGCATGTGGGTAATTTAACTGACCATACCATGGCGTGTTCTGCTCTGTAAGCGTGCCACAGAATTATTCGAAGGAATGAGGTCTATATGATGGTCACGAAGACTTCAGCACTGACAAGTGTGATGGAGGAGTTGATTCACTTGGCAGTGAAGGTCACACCACGGTTCAGTTTCACTTTAAGATAGACACAAAATGACCAGGGCTCTGGAATAGTATCAAATTGCCATGGGAAAAGTAAGAAAATACCATTGGAAATGTGAGGAATTATCTTGGCAAAAGTAAGAAACGTGCTTCTAAACACAGATCACCATTACTCCTGATGCTCGTTTATAGAATATGTGATCGGCTGTCCTCGAATTGTGATGAAACCTAGTTGCAGCCTCCTTCGCCGTAGGCCTGGTCTGTGGTCTGACTGTAGGCCAAGGGCTTTGGATTTTGTAGACTGTCTTTCAATGGAGGTTTATCATCATAGATTGTGAACTCTGTTGAGGTGAATTGGTTCTCTTTAATTCCATGATCTCACATTCAGTCATCTCTATCCGCCATTGATTGACTTTCCTCCCTAAACTCAACTAAGATTGAACGACAGCCCAAAACCGGTTATGTATGTTTATGTCGAAGTTATGTTGTTCTAAATTTTTATCGGATACAGAATGGTAGGCTAGAATCATTGTTTTACGAAGACGATACGTAGTTGTTTTAGAAATTATAAGTTTTGAACTCCTGTTTAATCATGTTTTGTGCAGAGAGGAATTGTTTGGTGTGTTTTAAAAGTTGATGGTAACATTTCTGAGGCCCTTTATATTACCATTTCTGAGGCCCTTACGTTGATGAGTAACTATCATGAGGCCCTAATTCTAAGGCCCTGATCTATTGGTTTGGTGTGACTTTGAGTTAATTTGTCTTAAAAATGGTGTATGGTGACTAATTATTTGAGGAATATTTGAAGAGCTTGTAGCCAATGCTGCTAAAAGTGATTCCGAAAAATGTCTTATGATGAATTACAGCTGACAGTAAAACCCGGCTCTAAATACCAAACTGGTTCAATACAATCTTGCAATATTGCACTGTAAATCATGTTAAATGATTCACCACTGCAAAAACTATTAGAGTCGCAGCGGAAAATTTGCATTTATTTGAAATGACCTCAAAATCGAAGGGATTTACGTCTGAACTCTGCAGTTTCGCCAAGGGTGTACCAGAGGCACCCGTGGGCAAGTCAACTGTTTCACGTTCTTTAAAATTTTTTCTTGGTGGTACGGTTTAAATCATACCATTCCATCATTTATCATTCCGTTTTTCTCTAGGCCTAGCTCTCTTTCAATACTGTGGACTACTAGAATACTGTTAGGCCCATTGAGGATCATTGGCGCCTGTTTTGAAATACTTGGAACCCGATACTTGCAGTCAAACATTGACCAAGAGACTTGGGCTCAAAACAAATGTCAGCAATTGATCAGGATGTAATTGGTGAGTTGGGGTTGTCATTTTCAAAACGAAATATTTTCATTTTCAAAAAGAAATGTTCGTACGGGTAGAAAAGTTACTTTAGACCTGCTGTGTTGTGCTGCATGGTGTTCCTACTAAGATTTGTTATTTATATTTATACAGGGGAACTATTCCGGGCCAAAAACTAGTAAAAATAAAATACTGCATGTAAAATATTAGACCCACTGTGTCAGACTGCATATTCCTAGTCTCCAATGGCTCTGTCAGTGATGGTTATGTTGGTTATATTCATATTCGCTAAGTTTATTAATTTATTAATTTTTGTGCAGATTGGTTACTTTGGTTATTTAGATTTGGTAGTGACACGAAACTAGTCAAACTTTTGTATAATGTATAAATTTGTTGGAGTGATATTTAAAGGATTTGTTGGATATTGCTGTTGGACAATTAAAGGAGGAGTCGACATACTATTGTAATTAATTCGAATGTTGCTTCTTCCTTGCTGCGGGTATTGACTTATCAAACCTGCGACTTAAGGAGCATTTATGGTGATTCTGAAAAGTTGTTTGTTGTAAACAGTCAAATTGGCACCATGTAATTTGCAAAAATTTCTGAAAAAAATAAAATTTCCATGATTTTTTGTTTCAGCTGATTACAATATTTCCTTTATTTTTTACAAAATTTTTTTTTCTTCCAATTTTGATTTGCCAAAACCACAAAATTTCTGAAGAAAAAAAATCACAATTCCTATTTCGACTGATTATAACTTTTCCTTCATTTTACCACCCAAAAATTTTTTTGGGCAATTTTATTTGCGAAACCCGCAAAAATGAAACGCCCACAAAAATTTGGCAGTTTACAGTTGATCTCATCCTCACCATCAGGTCACATGACAATGTGAAGGAGCATGTAATTGACCCAGATTTGCGAGAATGCCAGGGCGCATGGCTGAAAAGGAGATTATATTGTTTTAGATGAAAGGGCACCTGGCCAAAACCACCTTAGATGGTTTAGTGAGGACCTTGGTTGTAACGCCAGGGATCCATTCAAATTCAGTCTGACCGAAAAAGTGGCAGACACTTTCTTCCGTTACCAAATTAAACTGTTCATTGAGAAGTGTTCGTTATGATACAGGGTGACTCGAGGTAAATGTCGAAGGAAAGAGGTGGTTAATTGCGTTATAAGTTTTATATAGACCAGACAAGTTCAATAGACCAAAATATTTCATATTTGGTTATTGATCTGGTCAAATGTTGCCTGGGTCTCAAAATAACCTTGACCCTTACAGTTGTTATGAGGTTTGAAGTTCCTCTAATACATTTTCTCTTAAAACAAGGGACAAATCAAAGCCTTGTATCAAGTGCTTTGACTTTGTCTGCACCTTGTTGGGTTTTATGGTTCTTGGGTGGGAAGTTGTCTGTGTTAGTTAATACTGGAGGAGTAGCATGTGTTATTGCTGAGTCGGCACTTTGTCTGAGTTCTCGCGAAAGTTAACTTTTCACTACTTTTTTGTTCGTTGAATGTCTATAGCGTGATTTCAATGGGACCCACCTCAATCGGTGTAAAAACCAGAAGATGGGACTAGAAATTCCAATTTTTCAGGAATCAAACAAAACTAGAATACAGTTCAGGTTCTAACTGAATGCATCGGAAACTGAGCAAAAAGTACACATTTCGGAAGTATAAATCCAGCGATGTCCACACTGGAAGTGGGGATAAACAACAGTGCCGGGCCAACTTTAATACCTGCTGCTTCCCCTTTAAGAGTTGTTTTTGTTTCGGAGGGCTGAATTCAGACTATGGCCAGTTGGTGAAACTCCTACTGCTGTATAATGAAATCATCAAACATGTAGGCGAATTAGTATAAATGGTGTTAAATTTAAGGACAAATCGTGTACAATGATGTTAAAACCAGAACATTTTATAAATCATGTTCATTGTGCAGCTAACGTATTCTAGCCCTGTTCCGAACTTTCAAAAAAGGGCCGATTATACTTTCTGCATCTGGGAAGATTCTGGTTTGATATTTATTTGTGTCATTTGATCTCTGAACTCTTCCAGGTTTGAGGGTGACTTGATTTTAAAATGTTTGATCCGGCAGAAAGGCGTTATGATGTATATAATGGTACACAGGGTTCAACCTGGGATGCTTTCACACCACACATTTAGCAGAAGCCTGACCTTGGGATGGATCGTCTGCTTGACAATATTTGGAGAAAATGTCAAAAATCGTATTTCCATCACAGGAGAAGAGGAAAGATAGGGTTTCTCAAATATACAAGCTTTGAACATGAAAAATTATGATTCTAGGGTGTTGTTGACTTGATGGCCTGGTATGCCATAACGGTCCAGCTAGAACCCTGCATTTAGCCTACGAGAGCATTCTGGGCAATCTCGAAAAAGTAAAATTTGGAGAAACCAAAGACTCTGAGACTGCACAAGAAGCGGATAGAATTCTTTTTGTATCAACAATCAATGTTTAACAGTTTTAAATCATTCACTCTCAAATGACGTAAACAATGAAATCTCGAACTCAAATTCTTACAATTTCTCAATGACAGAAGTCACTCTCTGAGCCTCAAGGGTAATTCTATTTGAATGAGAGCTTCATCAGTGTTAGTACTGGTCTTGGGTGAGCATATGAAATTGATCTTCCTACCAACAAGAGAAAAGCAGTGTTGTTCCATTTCCAAAAGTTGGCCAGTTAGCGACAGTCAAACATTAGCTGAACGACTATTGAGTGCCAGTATTTAAAAGTCAGTACACAATAAGTTAATATCAACTTCACGGCCAAACCAACACCCGAACTTTTCAGACCCACAGACCAACATTTTTTTGGATAATGGAGATGGCTGCGTTTGTGTACAGTTGGGAATCTAGGCCCAGTGTATTTACCCTAGCCCTGCCAGATTCCTTCAAATAAGAGGTCTGTGCAAAACAAAAAAACAGAAGACGATTTTTTTTTGCATTTTAAAAACAAATGTTGATACCGGTATGAAATAAAAGTTGATGACTTCTCATCCAGAGGTGAGGGGGTCTTTAAAAGTATAGACTGTGAAAATGATGTGGAGTTGATCATCTTCATTCTAAGGATGGTATTGTCCTGAACATAATGGGTGTAATTCATGAAACACTGGGCTATACAAGTATAACACATTTATATGTTCTCATTTTGAAGAACTCGAGATGACCTTCCAAATTGTCTGATGATTCAAGTCAGACTTTGCAGGGAAAATGAATCATCTTTCCTCAATAAAGTTGGGACTCCCCTGCTGTGTCTAGGCTGGTGGCAAGGAAACGATGCGATCAGTCCTATTTCTAATCTCCAACAGTTGACATGGGCTACTCTTTCAATTGTACAGTTATGGCTGCTGCCAATGAAATTCATCACAGTTGACCTGCAGCCGAGTGCCTACAATGAGAGATTTCGGTTGCAGAAACAGGTGATTCTTGTCACAGGGGACAAAAATCACCTTGTTTTTGGTGGTCTTCGCAGGCACCTGTGACAAGAATCGATCATTGCTTTGACCTACGATCAATGTCCAACCAAGCGATGTCTGTTTTACCCACAGTCGAGTAGAATTTTCAACGCCATTGATTGCAGATCGCTGTGAAAAAATTACTCGTTTGCGGATGCAATACTGGAAATGGGACAATCTCAAGTTGCCAAAATACTGTCACCAGCTCCAGTCGCACAAGCGGATCCCCGGCTTAAACCCCTCAGGCCTGTGAATAATGAATACGAACTAAAACTAGTCTCAATCAATGCTCATTTAATGCTGTGTGTAAAGCTGCTAATTATGATGCCTCCATTAATGGTTTTTAAACAACTTCCCATGTAGAGAATGTACATAACCCTCCTATTGTATGTTGTTCTTGTAATAAAAGATGGCCATGGGAGGCTGAGCATTTATTTAAACTTGTCTTGTGATTCTTACTACCTATCACTGGATCCTCCAACTAATTGTCCCAATCACCGACATGATTGAAGTGCGATGACTTGGAAATGACCTGGTTGAGGCCAGAACTGATTTCCTTTGGAAAGAGGATGTCCTGGCCATATTTTCCTGTTAGAGTGCTTCACGGTTTGTCACCACACTGCTTCGTGGTTTGTCAAGTCTAGTACCGGTACTTCAATCAGTCAGTTGTACCAAGACAACATACATGTAGTTGTACTCCTTGAACTTATTGCAGGCACCTCCGCTGTACCAGATTCGAAATCGATACCATTGCCTGACATTTGCAGGCAGTCCTTGTGCAGCATACAGGAAGCTCCGAGTGTTTCAAACTTGGGATTTGTGCTGATAGAACAAGTACTCTCATACTGGTCTGTCACTTCCAGTTAGGATATATCAAAATTAAACACTGACAAATGAAAAGAACACGTTATATTATCAACCATATAGTTTATTTGACCTGGCATACCAGCCTAAAATGCATACACCTCAATGGCAGTGGATTGCCATCACTGTTAGGACTGACAATACTAATCTGAACTCCCAAAGTTTTTAGATAAAATGGCAATAGTTTGAAGGGGTTAAAACTTGTGCTATCTTATGAGTCCATCATTTCCGCACCTGGCCCTAACCACCACAGATGCAATGAGTTGTCCATTTCTTGCAAGTCCATTTCATCTGAATCACTCTCGCTGCTGTCTCCAGAGAGGGGCCCAGATGATGTGAAATGCTGCTGTCCGGATCCTGTGGCGAGTAATGGCAGGTATGGATGGAGGCTGGAAGAAAGATGGAGATGATAATTGAGATGCTAATATGTATGTGTTTCAGTGATCGTTTAGACCAAGGACAAAACTATCTCGGTAACGTCTATGTTGGAATTTGTGCCACTCTTCCTTTAACACTTGGCAGACTGATATGAATATCCACCTACCTGACGCCATTGTTAGTATCGCTGTGAGTACGGAAACGTAACATTGGTTCAAGAATGTTGTCAGATTCCTGAGCAGACGACAAATCCCAGACACTTGTTGTACCATCGTGGTTACCACTGACGAGATATCGCCCAGTCCTGAAAAAAACAATGGTAACATTGAAGCAAAAGTTCTACCAACGACCAATTGGGCCGCACTTTATTATAGTACTTCAGTGCGAAATTCTTCAAGGCAGGTGTGTACATACCTGTCCAGATCAAAGTACATGCGCTGGTTAGTTTCGACGGTCCGACGTAAACTGAACAACGGTTTGCCATAGCTTCGGACATCCCAACAGAGTATCTCGGGATCCTTTCTTCCTCCCGAGTAGATGTAATTGCCGTCTGGAGAAAACTTGATATGTGTGATGCCGCCAGCGTGGCCGTCGAGCAGACACATCATCTCACCGGACACAGCGCAATAGATGCTGACTGGAAGAGTATGAAAAATAGCTTCGATGAGCACATAAGGAAAATAATGGCACTGTTGACAGACAAGAAGACTTCAGTTAGTACATGTAGTGTGCATTAGTTGCATAGTGGTACAAGACAATGGGGTCTGATTAAAGATCACAATGTCCATTGTCAAACCAACAATCTTCAGATTCCTGTCGATCAATGGAGGCCAGAGAAGCTCTGGTAAACCTGTGCCTACAGCAGTTTGCTTGAACAAGGGAACATTCTCCTACCTGTCTTTGCATAGGACCCCACTGCATAGAGACCATCATCGGGACTAACAGCAATGCAGGACAGTATTCCTCTTTGGTATGCTGGGGTGACAGTCTTCTTTGCTGAATTGAAAACACAGATTGTTGATGAAGGTTTTAACTGCTATATTAAACTGCATGAAATATTCTAAAAAATTAGTTAGAGACCTTATGATCTCTCTTTTGAGGACTTCCATTGGTCAGATAATTTGGACTGACAGTCACATGCCTATGGAACATGTGACAGTATTAGATTGTATTTTGTACTATATTAAGCCTAACTAGTGACGTACTGTTGAGGTCTCTTCAGAATTGGATGCTGGATGCAGACCGCAAAGACAGGCCAATTCATTGAGACTCAGTAACCTCATTCTAACTTCAAGACTCTTGGCAAGCATGTTGAAACATGTACACAGTCAAGTTAAGAATACACAGACCTTTTCCTTTTTTTCTCTTGTGTCCTCTATTAGCTGTAGCCGAAACAGTCACCATAGCTACAAAGTGAGAAGCAGACGTTATACTATTATATTTTGTCAATACATTAAACGGTAAGAAAGCATACTTGGGAATCTCGCCACAGGTTCAATATTTGATCACGACAATAAAGTTAACAAATGGTTTTGTCACCAACCACAATGGAACCCATAAATGACTCCGAAACCAGTGAATGACTTCCTGGACTCTCTCGAGTGTTATTTACTTCCTTGTTCCTAAGCGCTCTCTATCCTTGTTTTTTGGCCTCATCTCAACCGTGGAAAATTCGGACGAGGAAGATCTATTTTAAAGCACTAACCTTTATTCTGCCTTGTCTCACAATCCCTGCCGGGTCGATTTATGTCAAAGATCCTGACAGCTCCATTGAAACCACAGTACAACTTGTCTCCAGAATTACTGAAGGCAACACTGTATGCTGAAGTTATCTCATCCTGAAGGAGGAAGAAGGATCATAATACTTCCGATATCAAAGTAAATAGCTATTTCTTAAAACTAGAGTTTCCTAACTGGATGTTCTGAGCCTTCAGGTTCTGGTCAAGGCCATGACGGGAATGAGTTTCAACATTGGATCTTGTCCTTATATTGTATGTGTTTCCCAGCTGGAACACCATATTAATGTAGCAACGATGTAACTGGAAGTCAATTCAGTCTCAACATCATACTTACAGCTTGATCATAAGCCCTGTAAGTACATCTGAGTTCGCCGGTGAATGCATCCCACATATGGACGGGGTTGTCCCGACATGTACTCACTAAACTGAAACAAATTGAGCAAGTTCATTCAGCATGCATACAACCTCAAATAATCTGATGACGGAAGTACTGAGAACAACATGTTGGCGCCCTCCGCGACTGTGATGTGTAGACCAAGATGGCTCAAAATACCAAAAGACTTTTCTTACCAGCAGGAGACCGGGTCTTGTGAGGACATTCGAGGATACCAACAGTAATCATAGATTAGGTCACCTTCCTTCATCTTCAACACTGACGACTGAAAGAAAAGTGAAAGAAGATCAGCTACTCAGACAAGTCAAAGATAACTTTGGCTGATGACTACTACAATAAAGGTATTAATGCACTATTTCATAGAAGACTAGTAGGGTTTTGAGTTTGTAGGCTTTCTTTTTTTTAGAAAACAAACCAATCTTACCAATTCAGGCAGGTTGTCCGTCTGCTGAGACCATACTTCAGGTGGCAGGTTGAATAATCGTAATTGGTTATCGTCGCTGTTCGTCAGGAGACATGTACCATCAGGAGACCTGGGAAGTGATCATGTGACAGTTTAAAACATTTTTAGCCAATAAATAGGACTGTTTTTTGCCTCTATTTTCGGTTTCTTTGAATAAATTTCTTTGATATTTTATAACAAGGAGGACTCTGCAGAGATGAACTTGTTGAAGAAGTTGGCCTGTCAATGACCCAAAAATGACAGATTTTGCAGTAAACAATGGTTTAAGGTTGTCCTCATGCAACCTTGCTAGCATATCTTACCATTTGCAACCTTTGAGAAAATTCTCATCTTTATTCTTGAACTCTGCCCAAGCACCAGTGATTCTTGAAGGCACAGAGCTGAAGCAATATTCTATTTCAGGCCTGCAATGAATTGATAAAGATAGAGACAGTTCACAAATAAGAAAGAATATTTGGGAAAAAAGGTTTCTTGTCAACACTAGAGCATGCATTAAGAAGGTATTACCGAGGGCATTTTTCTGTCCCAAGATACCCAACCATAGAACTACAATGCTTGAATTTACAGCAGAGTTTTGCCGCTGTGAGTGTGACAGATTCTCGCAACTTTGAAAACCGGTGTGACGTAACCGATTCTCACCACCAATCCCACTTACAGCTCTCATGTCAACAAAGAAGACAATTTTGGACGTTGAGACACTTACAACTGCTGCTGTTCCTCTGCTTCCAGCATCTCTTGCTCCCCTTCTTCCATCTTTTCACATGCTCCACTCTCCAAGGCAGTGTCAGCATGGATACAACTCTCTGTAGCATTGGATTGATCCAGCTCTGCACCTGGAGATTCTGAACCAACAAACGGCTCCGTTCCAATATTTTCGAGTCGTTCTTTCAGATCCTTTGCTCCAGGATACTCAGACTCGGGGTCAACTCCTGGTTTAGTTTCCAGGTTTTCTGGTTGTTCATCAGTACCCATTGCACGGTCCGGATACTCAGCGTCATGTTCTGGCTTATTGTCACAGGTTTCTAACAGTTTATCTGCATCGTCTAATGCAGCCTTTTTAAAATCTGCCAATGAATCATTTCGTCCAGTGTCACTCAATTCGCCTAATGTCATCGCGATACACTCCTCAACATTCAATGTCCTCGCAATAACACAGGTGACGCAAGGACAAGATTCTGGCTCTGCGGTATGTCTTACAGAACTTGTTGGACCTTTTGTTCCCTCACGCACATCTGATTTGGTCTCTTTGATTCGGTTCTTACAACTTTCCAAAGTACTCGTACCTAACTTGATAACACATAGATCAGTATTTGACACTTGGTCACACACTTCACCCTCATCAGCACCAGTAGATTCACTGCCCTGAAGATGGTCCCTACTACCTTGACCTACTGACAGTGACATTCCAGTTGAATCAGGGAGTTTGACATGGACATCACCGGCTTTCACCACATCCTTTCTTACATCAGACTGTAGTTCGAATTCTGCCGCCTCCTGCCCAGCATCTTTCAATGTAGTCATCTCTGGATCGACTTTTCTCCTCTTACATGTAACTGGACTCAGTATGTTGTCTCAATGGAACCAGACGAAGATGCAACTGGGCCACTTTGTGATGCCTCAATTTATGATCTGTCTCTAAGATTCAAAAGGATTTCTTTCCGACGCTCATCTTCTCTGGTGCTGCCATCTGAGCTAAGAAAATAGAACTAGGCAATTACGAAAAATTAAAAATCTCGCCCGTTTAGGGCGGGGGACGATTTACAGCTGGAACCCCTGAACCAGCTCCCGCAGATCCGTCATCCATCAAGTCTAAGCAAGTATGAACCTGGTTTAATCATGCGGTTTATCTTATTGATACACTACCTAAGAAGACCTCGGCATTGGTGTTAACCTCACTTACGAAGGTGCGTTGCAGGTCAATTGTCTGTGCTGCCACCTCTTAGTGAGGATAATAACTAGTATTCCCGGCAAATCTGGAAAATATTGACGCTGTTTACTTCTTCGCACATTTTGTACACGGCCACTTACGTAGCAGGTGCGTTGCAGGTCAATTGTCTATGCTGCCACCTCTTAGTGTAGAGTGGAACGACTTCGATTTGGAGCGAAACGAGGGGGGCGAAAAGGTCAGAAAGCGAAACAACCGGAATTCGTACACCATGGTACGAAACGTTCGGCTCTGGCAATCCAAACCAGAAATCCTGATTGGATAAACTTTTGATTAGGTCAAGGTCGAATTTATGGTGTCGATTTTGAATATCAAGAAAATCTTTATGAATAGATTTCATTGAAAATAGTGACCTCAATGTAATAATAGAATACTCGACGGAGACTGTCCTCATCCCATGTCTTGGAGAAGGCGGTCTTAGGATTTCGTGAGGTTACATGAGGTCGTGGTTTACAAAACAAGGGGTCCATTTTAATTGACAACTTGTGTACATTCACATAGCCCTATGGCTATAGTATAACTTATGTATGTGATATTCAGAATGTGTATTCATGTGGAACAATGTCAGTAGACAGGAGAAGACAGCATCGTTACTGGACTAGCTGCCTTACTTGGCCCTGATTGATTGAAGAAGGTCACGTTCTGTTCTCGCCGGGGATGAGCATTCGACGTTGAGAAGGACTTTCGACTCTTTGCCACTTCTATTTCTAACTGGGAGGCTGTTTAACGTGGGCACCAAAAGACCAGAGGCAGAGCAGAGGAAGCCATCACTCCTAGTGCGATCGAGTTTCATTGAGATAGAGGTAAAGTCCAGATTGATAAATAAAAGTGTTTAGCGCGAATTCAGCGTCTGCATTGGCATCGCTGATTTATAGTGAAAGTTGATGCTCTACACAATTTGAGATTTTATGTAAATATCGGTACCATTGGACGAGTCGTTGTCACTAATATAAAATTTCTTTCAGAATATGAATTCCTTTCATGAATGAGAAAACCATTACATGTAATATTTTTGTTCCATTAATGTTTGCATTTTGGCCCCTTTTGCGATATTTTCAAAAATACTTAGCTCATGAAAACGTAGCTGTTTTACGGTATTCGAAATTGCTGATTGCATAAACAGTAAAAAGCAATGTGTGATACATGCACCATGATGATATTGGATGATTGCCTGTCTGACCTCCATCGATCAATTTGTGGGCAATTTCAAATAACGATAATTTATTCAAACAGGCATTGGATGTTACTACATGTATTGGACGCCACTGCAATTTTCCCAAGTCAAATATTTGAATGAAGCCCACATTGTTCTCATGACTTAATTGACTATTGATTTTAACGGTCTGGTGCTTGATTGCAAACATTAATGTCCAGGATGAAGGTGATTAGTCTGATGTTATATCGTCAAACACCTCTATGATGAGGAAAAACAGTGTAGGCCTAAAGCCTTCGCTGCAACGGGCTGCGATGAGTGGTATGAGGGTATGTTGTAATCATAGTACAACTGTTAGTGATAGATTAGATAGGTATTATCAAATAAATCTTTACGATGTGATATTGAGCATGAAAATGTGGACTTTATGATCCGGTTGCTCCTTATTGGCTGTTTTGTGGAGCACGCTTGTAACCCATACACCTTTCCAGAAATGGGGCGCTGAGTGTCCGAAATAGTGATGTCATAAGGGGAAACTGGGCCTTATGGTGGAGGGACAAAGGAGATAGTCATGGTTGACCAACACACTTGAATGCCTTTAATGACGGACAAGGGGGAAAAAGTTAGTTCCAATGCAAGCCACCAATTTCGGGAAGCATGTATAGTAGGTGTATTCCACACAAGTTCTATTCTTCGACCACTGTGCGAGAATAACCAGTATAATCGCACTGAAAAATACCATCAAATGTTTTGAGGCAGGGGGAGGGGACATGTCCCCTGCCTCCCACCTGGAAGAAACCCTGTGGTGGAGAAGAGTGTGCATTGTTTCTCTCAAAACTCCTTGTACTATGAAGGCCTGATCAATATTAGCAGTTCAGTATATTGTTCACAGGTGGCAGCTTGAATTCTAGGTTAGGCCTAGGCCGACTCGGAATATGTAACATATCAAACTTCTTGAAATATTTTGTTGGAGGACACATTGTTTTTTTTGAATTGTAAGAGTTAAAGTAAACTGTTGACTTGATAGCAGGCAATGGGTTTGAAGTGTGCACAAGTCAGTATAAATATTTCCCATGTTTTATAAAAGGTTCTAATCCTACTGTTATTCATCTTCTTTCTTCTAGGCCCTTGTGACTGAATGTTACCTGTCCGGTGAGTGTCTAGTATGAAAAGATTACGGCATGGACCTGCAGCAAACTTGGCCAACTTTCAACCAAGGCATATTGCCAGACCTAATGCAAACAATCAACACGGCTGGGAACATGTTCAAATCAAATAAAACTAAGAATGGAAAAGTCAATTCGAAAGGATCAAGACTACCAGAGGGGGGTGGGAAAGATCCGAATGAGAGCGTTAAAACGAAGCGATCACAAAAAACGATTAGTTCTGATCGCGAAGTTGATAAAGTCAAAGGTCAAGGCCAGAACAGTTCAGTACTTTGTACCAGTTACGTGAAATTAGACACATCATTCGTTTCGTTCGAGTCCCCGAATGCCAAAATAAGAAAAGTATCCGATTTTGGCTCGCCAGTTTCTAAAAATAGAAAAAACTTGTTCTGTTCCTCCACAAAGGCCAATATTCAAAAACGGTCTGATTTCGGTTCACCACCTGGTTTTAAGAAGAAGGAAAACTTTGATTATCGTGATGCTAGTGCTGTGGAGGGGCTAACATTTGTTGAAGCTCTGTCGCCAACTTTTGAGGTTGAGATTCCACCAACGTCGCCTCAGAGTAGCTTCATCGAACACTCATTTTCCGAGTCTCATAGAAATTGTGCCATATCAGACAATTGTGGTGTTGTTGGTTTGCGATACCAAAAGGTTGATGAAAATGAATCGATGCATGAAATTCCGGCGGATGTGAGTTTGTATGAAATAAAGAAAAGGAGGTCAGAGAGTTTGAAGAGCTTGCAAGCGTACCGAGAGAGCGAGTTTAATACTAAGAAGAGGTCAAATAGTCTTAGAATTGCCAATGACAATGTCATGAATACGAGTGTTAGTTGGGAAAAACCTCACACAGATCACGGGAGAAAGACCTCCAATTTTTTAAAGAAGAATTCTGACAACTTTAAAGTTAAGATAGAACATAGTCCTAAGTCACGTTGGAAGTTGTTTACAACGAAGCGCTCCTTGGCTAAAACATCCCTAAGGTCGGCAACGTCTTTGAAGGAGAATGACTTTAGCAAGACAAGTTTTTCTCTCGGTGAAGGTGAACAAATGAAACATTCAAAATCTACTCTAAAGAGGTCGACACCACTGAAAGAAGAGAAACTTTGTGAGAAGAAGGAGTTGCTGGGTGTCAGGGCCCTTGAATTTGATAACGGAGTTGAAAAAGAACAGGCTAAAGTAATCGAAAGGAAAAAGAGTGCATCTCGGTTCCTCCGGTCTGAAAGATCTGGTGTTTTTAAGCTAGGTGACACAAGCACACTTCGAACAATAAATCGCCAAAATGCATCGAGTCGGTTACATGAATCGCATAACGTAGTGGGAGTCGGGTACCGGAAAACTGGCACACCCAGGATTAAACAGGTGTCGCTTGGGCAAGGAAGTCCAAGATTGAAAAGGCAAGGGCGAGTTGAACAGAATTCTCAGCTGAAACGTCCGCGGAAAGATAGTACTGGTAGTAGCAGTAATTGTAGCAGTGATAAGGAAAATTCTTGTACCCCTAAATCTAAGAAATTGTTCACTTCGCCATCGCGCCAAAGTCAAGATAGTTGCACAACTAAACTGGAGAAAAACGTAACTACATGTCAGTCTGGTGACAAAAAACATCTGCGTGATCGTAAACGACAGATTTCTGGTCCTCAGTCTCTTAAATCTGGCAAGAGGCGACAAGTTTCCAAGTCTCCATCCGATATCAAAAGACAGCATGTCAGTCCCAAAACTGATATCAGTTCAAGTTCTCAGTCTGGCTGTAAAACTGCCAAAAGAAACAATTCCAGGCCTCAATCTGATACCAGAAGACAACATTGTATTCTTTCTGATACCGAAACCCAAACTTCTAGGACTCATTCTGATAGCCAACTGACTCAATCTGAGAGTAAAGTGACTCAATCTGAGAGCAAAGTGACTCAATCTGAGAGTAAAGTGACTCAATTTGAAAGCAAAGTGACTCTGTCTGAGAGCACAGTGGCTCAATCTGAAAGCAAAGTGACTCATTCTGAGAACACATTGAAACAATGTGAGAACAAAGAGACTCAATCCGATAATTTTGCAGAACAGAATTCAAGGACACAATCAGATAGACCAACTTCCATAACTCAATCTTTGATAGAGGACTCTTGTGACAATTGTCAAACATTGGATGTCATTTCCGATAATGGACAAGTGTCACCCATTACTATCAAAAAGTCAACTGGAGCAACTCTAAACTCATTAGGTCAGCAAAGATCTAAATTAAGATCTAAATCACTGAAGTGCTACACATCAAAGCACCAATGCCAAAGCAATGAAACATTATTTAAACCCAAGTGCACACTGCTGGCAGCGAAGCGTGTCATTCAAGAGCCTTTATTGAATACACATACATATGAGGGGGCACAAGAAAATCAGGTCAGCGTTTCCATTCAAGAAATAATTGATAATAGTCCTTCACAAAGCAGTATTGAGTCGTCTATATGTAGATTTGGTGATGACGGTATTATAGCAGAAACTTTGAGTTCACCTGTGAAGGTGTCCCAAGAAGTCGATAATAAGGACATTGGAGTTTCACCCCCACCCCTTGAAGAACGGAACTCGGAATTAAGCGTGTCTGAGGGGGGTTTCGAGAAAACTAATGATCAGGAATTAAGTCGAGTGAACAATTCAAAGGGGCATGTGCACCAGCAGGAGTTCAACTTCCAAAGACAATTGGCGTGGGTTGTAACCGGTAAGCCTATAGAGGAAACCTCAAAGGCCTATGATTCCGACCGGAAAGGAATATACAAGAGGACTTACAGTAGGGCTAATTCATGCCCAAGCCTGAAGGGATCTAAACCAGAGTGTACATTATGTATGTGTAATGCTCATTATAGAGATGGCTATTCTTTAAGTAATATAAGGCTTGACCATAGCGTGAATAAGCCAGGTATTGGTGAACCTATTGGCTTGACAGATCAAGGGACTAGTTGGGGTTTGCTTGGGCAAAATGGTGGATCTACTGGTCGGTCAGTGAAGGGAGTGTCCGAGGAAGGCCTACGGGATTCTACTCAGGATACTAACTCTGTTCTTACCAAGGAGGGTTCTAAAACATGTGAAGGTGATGAAATAAGAACTTCTGAGGTTAACCAAAGTATTGGACAAGGTGACTCACATTCAAAAACTTCTAAAAGTTGTGCAATTTATAATCAGGTAGGAAATGCCACTGATTTGATCTCCAGGAGTGTTGAGGATTACTCGAGTAAATTATCTTGTGATCAAAATTGGAATATCTCTGGTTGCGATTGGAAACAATTTGAGTCAGAAGGACTTGATTATGCTGAGGAATCAAGCAGTGGGAGCTGTTGGTTGAGTTATCACCCCGAGGACGAGGAAGGGCCAGAATGGAAGGGATTATGTGATAAGTCTCGGGGAATTCTTGGCAATTCAGAAAACAATGAAATTGGCAAGGTCCACATTGATGCCACTGGTGCAGTTTTGGGTCAAGGGGATACAACTGAGGTAAAATCGGAGGTTGGAGTTATGGCAAGTTTGAGGCGGTTCCTAAGCCCAAAAAAGAGCTCCAAGGAGCCCAAGGAACCGAAAGAAAAAAGCTTACAAAAGTCAAGTAAGTCGCTACTTCGGGTTAATTCTGGTCCGAAGTCGGCGGGTTCCTCTTCAAATCCTGTCCTTCTTGGGATCAGTAAGAGGGAAAATGGGTCGGATGTACCAAGCCCAAGTTCACATGGAGGTGTTGCGGTTAGTTATGGGAAGTCCCCAGACATTAAATCACCAGGAGTTGGGGTTAATCCTAGTGGGTCGTCTCTGGTCAATGGTAAAACTAGGCAGCAGTCTACTGGGGGGGCAGTCAAAGTGGGATCGAAATCATCGCCGACAAAATCGACTGCTGATAAGAAACCGGGGCCGTTTTCACCATTCTCCAGGGGTGATACAACTCGGCGGAGCGCACGGGAACAGACTGCTGCTGAGAAAGCCTCGGAAGCACAAGGATTCAAGCGGAATGATCCGACGCGTCGGAGCTTGCCTGTCAGGTCATTGTCGATGTCAGCTGTTACGAAGCCTTCGAGTACCGTCAAGCTGCACTCAAAGGACGTTGTTAGCGTTAGTGATAAAGAGAACAAGGCCATTGGGGAAACTAAGATGGGGTCCAGTGTGCCGGACTTGAAAAAGAATGAGGATGATGATCAGATATGGGTAAAACGCGAATCACAGTTATTTGACAATGTCGAAAATGAATCTCAGGAAGGTAATAAAGCAAAACGTGAGATTCACGTCAGTTCTAAAACAGCTCAAAATGTGCGGGAAGGAAAATCCTCTGAACCGAAATTGGCAGGACCGTGGAAACTTTCAGGACCAAGTGAAGCCTCAGGAACTGTTCAAGTGAAACATCATGTGGCTGCCTCGGCTGACAATTTAGCAGCGCCACCAAAGGCTCAACGACGCATCGGCAGGGTTCAGTCTCATTATCATGTTCGTGGCAATAAATCGCAGTCGGAATCAGATGCGAATATCTGGCGCACTACCTCGCACCAAGAAGTCTCTACCTCGCCCCATGCACTTGACAAAAGGAGTAGTTTTGACTCGAGTGTGTCAGTTTTTAGTGAACCAGATAATGAGAGACCCCACAGCATTGATCTGGACTCTGAACTCAGCGACGCATCAGAGATTCTTAGTAGTCGGTGTTCCTTGAACTCTGAGGTAGGCATACCCCATCCTAATCCAAAGCCCCCTGGAGAAAAAACAA
The DNA here is from genome assembly GCF_910592395.1 of Lineus longissimus. Lineage (NCBI taxonomy): Eukaryota > Metazoa > Nemertea > Pilidiophora > Heteronemertea > Lineidae > Lineus > Lineus longissimus. The sequence goes on from NC_088317.1 coordinate 2,068,304, forward strand.
GAAGCACATCGTCAAGTAATTTGTCAAGGTCTGTTTCGTCTACAGACAGACCTCAACGTCACAGTTATTCAAATGAGCCAGATGCAAGTAATTTGTCAAGGTCTGTTTCGTCTACGGACAGACCTCAACGTCACAGTTATTCAAATGAGCCAGATGCAAGTAATTTGTCTAGGTCTGTTTCGTCTACAGACAGACCTCAACGTCACAGTTATTCAAATGAGCCAGATGCAAGTAATTTGTCAAGGTCTGTTTCGTCTACAGACAGACCTCAACGTCACAGTTATTCAAATGAGCCAGATGCAAGTAATTTGTCTAGGTCTGTTTCGTCTACGGACAGACCTCAACGTCACAGTTATTCAAATGAGCCAGATGCAAAATTCAGGCCAAGCGTTTTTGATCGGTTGAGCATGCCTCGAAAAAATAAAATGCTGGTTGCGTCATCCGCACCACGATTACACGAGACAGGTGTCAGCAGGAGTAAATCATTAGCTGGAAGCCGCGGAAAGTTAGCTGGTAGTCAGGGAAAGTTAGCTGGTAGTCAGGGAAAGTTAGCTGGTAGTCAAGGAAAATTAGCAAAGTCGGACTCTGCGACTAAAGTTTCTGCAGGCACTCATCGTGCGTTGTCGGCTGCAAAAGATTCTGGGAAAAGTTCCGGGAGTGATGGTGAAAAACCGTCACTTAGTCGCAGCTCCTCTTCTTCATCAATTCCTTCCCAGGCTTCTAAGGAACAAAACACAACCTCCACTAGACTTTCTAAATCTAATTCAACATCAAAGTTATCGAATTCGGCGTCAAAGTTATCCAGTTCTCCTCTAAAGCCGAGTGCAAGAGGTGGACGTCCGTTCAGCCCGGAGCCTAAGAAACCAGCTGGGCATCGTCCGTTTAGCCCTGATTCAGACCGACAGAAGACCAGGGCACGCCCTTTCAGTCCAGAACCAAAAGAACAGAAAAAATCAACCAGTCGTCCTTTTAGCCCTGGGGCTAGGCCTCTCAGTCCTGAGCCAAAGAAAGAACGAGGGAGAGCTTTTAGTCCGGAACCGAAGAAAGAGATAGGTTTTGGTAGAGCATTCAGTCCAGAGCCTGGGAAGACCCCAGCACGTGCATTCAGCCCGGAACCAAAAAAGCCAACACGCAGTAGGCCATTTAGTCCAGAACCTAAGACAACGAGAGCCCTTAGTCCAGAACCTGCAAAACCTAAAGTTTATCGGAGCGCTTCATCTGTGCAGACATCTGCTAGGGAAAAGGTCAAAAGGGGCAAAGATGAGGAGAATTCGGGGCCTGGGTCTCAAGGGTTGCAAAGGAGTGCATCGTCTGCGTCTGCCCGGCAACCGTTCGTTGGTAATACTGTCCAGAAAAGCACTTCCCATCACTCACTCCGGGATGCCTTCCAGGAGAAAAAGAATGAGACGCCCCCGAGTCAGCGAGAAGTTCCTTCGAAGAAGGCGTCTGCAAAGCAAAAATTGGCTCAGGAACTTTTAGAGTCTCATGATGGTCAAGCTTCTGAGTCGGATTCTGAGATCATGCAGTACACAATGGGAGTACAACCAAAGCTGCATCAGGTTGAACAGAAAGTGCAACCTTCTTTGGATAGATCACGCCCAGTCCAAAGATCAGCCAGTGACTCTGCCTTGCTTTTGCCAAAGGCGCCCCCGAGTAAATCAATCGGTGCGGAGTCTGTTCCTTTTGTTCCTGGTGCTCACAACACACCAATTATTGGTGGACATTTGAACCGGAATCGCGGGCACCACGGCATACCGCAGGATGTGGATAAACTGCATTCTCAGATTATGGAGGTTAGGCGTCACTTGCAGATACAGCAGGCGAGACGGATGACAGATCGGATGATACGAGGCCGGGTTGTGAACAGCATTCCTGAAGATATACGCGAATCAGAATGTGAGGAATCTGAAGCAGCGGCCATGTTTGAATCATCGTCTGCTGCTGTAAATTTAGTGAAAAATCTTGGGGCTAGTGAGAAGGGTGAAATCGATGAAAGTTTCAGAAGAAATTCTGATAACGTTAGTGATAATCTTGAAAATGTTCGCAGGATTAAAGACAATGGACAAAGTCCATCAATTAGGCCTATATCTGCTCCAGATGTGTCAATGAGTGTTAAAGATGATGTGGTTGATACTGCTGAGAGGGGTCCTCCGGAGGAAGCAAATACTGAGCCAGAAAGGAAGGGGTCAAGGGATGCAGATGCCAGCTCAAGTGCGTCTGCTTCTGCTTCAGATGATGGTGGCTCCATCAGGAAGGATAGCCTTGAAACTGAAAAAAACTCAAAAGTTTTGCCGAAAGAAAACACTGAAGTGGATAAGTATGTTGGGAGCAATTGGATTCTAATGAGCAAGAAATCTACTGAAGAAAACGACGACCCTAACTCAAGTGCTGGGGTGCGCAAAAATAGTCTTGAGGAAGTAAAACCAGATCCATTGGTCATCTCATTGGGTGCTCTGCGCAGGAATAGTTTAGAAGAGAAAAAACAAGCAAAGTCGAGGTTTCCTTTGCAGAAAAGAATGCCAACTTTTTCGAAAGAGAATTCAGAAATTCAGGAGACCAAAAATAGCGCCAAAATAGGTGATACCGAACCAACGGAAGATCATTTGCGGAAGGTTGGTTTGGTATCTACGAGTGATTCTGACCGTAGTCATGGTGTTCGCTTGCGCAGGAAAAGTTCTGAGTGGAGCCAGGATAAGTTGTCAGAAAATTCCGACCTCAGGACTTCTTCTCAGAGAAACGCTGACAAACCAAGTATGGAGGTATCTATAGAGGACTTTGTTTCAAATTCAGGAAACACAGGTGGAAATTTTCAGCGACAGGGTGCTGAATTTTTTAGGAATAGGATGCGTAAAAATAGCATAGAAAGTGTAAAGGATGACGTTTCAGTTAAAACTGCTGATGTAGATGCTGACACAGCCCCTGCGGCTAAGACTAGTTATGTAAAAATGCGCCATAGTACGCCGAGAAAAACAACGTGGTCTGCCATAAATAAAAGGCTGTCGGATCCAAATTCAGATTACCAAAACAGACACTCAGATCCGAATTTGGGGAGTAAAACATGGCTAGAGTCGCCACCAACTTCTGATCCGGCAGCTCCACTCCCCGAACCGGAGGAGGCCAAGCACCAAAGGATAAGTCTAATAGACTCCTTCTACTTGGAGAGACGCTTGGTCAGTCCCCATACGACTTCATTACAAAAACTTTTCGGCAGTTCCTCTCAGATAGATAGCGGAAGCGGTAGTGAGACAAACTTATCTGTATTGAGTACTGGGTTGAACCCACGGACAAATGCTTTGAAAAGAGATGCTGACAGTCTGTCCCCTGATACGATGTCAGTTGCCTCAACTGGTAGTAGCCGTGTTTGTAGTCCGGTATCGGATAAATCTGGTCAGATGTCCACCAGTTCTAAAGAATCGACTAAAAGCAGCTCATCAGGTGGTAAACGGGAACCTTTGTCGCACCATGGGGATTTTGTTGCCGAAGTTTATCCAGCTAGCCCACTGGTGTCGCCAGTGAAACCGAATACTTCCGCAATGTCTGGTCATGCAGCCCTATCACCAGAGAAAACGCAAGGTCCACCGCCAGTTCCTGCCCATCTGAATTTGACGTTTCCCGCAAGCCGGAATACTTCTCTTGGTGAATCTGGATCACCGTTGAAACCACCGCCAGTTCCACTCCACAGTTCCCTGGAAACGTCCCCAGCGCTTCCAGCTCATCGGAACGCCCAGGAGACACCCCCAAGGAAGCTGACAGTCACGAAATCGCCTAAGAAACAAGCGCCACCTGTTCCAAGCCACAGAAACAATCCAACTGAAATATCGCCGAGTAATCCAACCTATCAGAAACAGGCCGCTCCACCTATCCCAAGCCACCAGAATCGCTCTAACGAAGAATACCCACCATTCAGGAAGAGGGATGTGGCACCAATAGTACCACCTCACATCTCGGCACAGCTTGCAAATAGTCGAGATTTAGACATTGGGACATACGACCGTGCTCTACCCCCACCTCCTCTGCCGCCTCACAGAAGTTCATCTCTTGACCAATCAAATGAGCCTGTCGTATCGCCGCCGAAGGCTGTACCTCATTATGACGAGCCACCACCCTTGCAGGCACAGAGGAAGATCTTCTTTGGTGGAGGAAGGAAAACTCAGCAGGTAGGACAATATTTTCAATTTTGATGGTTTTTGGTGGGATTTGTTGTCTTGAGAGTGTGATGCCAAGACGTCTCGAGTTCATATCTAACATAGCTTAAATTCCATTGGAATAGTATTGAAAACTTGCCTAAAGGCTTTTATTTCATGTGTTTCCTACGGCTAGCGTGTTCGTTTTCAATATCATTTCGAGTTATGAACATCAATTTCAATTTCCCAGTATGTGAGTTTTCATTGTATGATCGAAGATCTGTATATAGTCGTAAAATGAGTTATTTTGCCCTTGAGATTTATTCTAATATTGTGCCCGAAAGAGATCATACTTGAAATTTAGATCACACTATGTATGGGTCATTGATTTTAACACTTTATACGATTATTCTGAGATATCTTTTTAAAATTTCTAATTCCTTCACAATTATTTGTGCACTGTTTTATTCTTATAATTCCAAAAGATTACCTCAAGGGATCAAGATTTAGCTCTTATTTGGCAAGGGACCTTATAGCAAGAGTTAAATCCAAAATACCACCTGACTTAGGAAATAGATAACTTTCCTTTCAAACCATTCAAAGTTGATTTACTTTAGTTCGCAAATCTAGATTTTTTAACAGTTCTAGTTTTACCATGACCATCCTACAGGCAACACTCCCAAGTATTACCCTGAAGGTTTGTCTCAATGTGAGTTGGTCGGTACCTTCACTACTATATCTTAACAAAAGTAGGTCTACGTGCACTGACTTTTTAGGCAAATTCAGCTTGAACAGTTTTTCTTAAGAGTGGGCACTAGGACTTGCAATGACCGCTGAGGCTTGTGTGAATTTAAATGCAGGTTTAAATTGGTGACGATGTAAAGAAAGTAAATAGTCCCTGAAGACATGATTGTTACATCGATCAGCCCAATGGTTTGCTGGGCTATGGATTGAGGATCTTTGCACAGTGGTGGTTATGTCAACAAATTTGTAGGCTTTCAAAAGTCAACTTGGTAGGCTTCCAGGTGTGCATGGAGTTTCTCTTAGTACCTTCAGTGAGTAGATGGTCTTTTATAGCTGAAACCTGACCAAAAAATGGCAAATGGTTCCACACCATATTAAAGCAGCTGTGTGAAACACCTCTGGACAGTCCACTTATCAATGGTTGTTGATAGTGATGGAAAACGTGAAGTATTTGAGCAAACTCAAAAAGAGCTAAGTTTAGATTTAGTGTTTGGATAAGATTTTGTTGATCGTCTATGAAAGTGATTGCGTGCTTTTCAGTTCACTAAAAAGCTCGTAGTTGTACATGTATATATGTACACGGCAGAGATAGTCTATACATGGTAGGCCTTTAAACTACCAACTAGAATAATACAAATTAGATTTGATTAGAATCGTACAACTTGCAGTCTTTCATCAAAGAGTTTCATACTTTCAACTTATTTTTTCAATCCAATATGAATTTAGTTTCATAATACATTTGAAGAGTAGTTGACGTGTGAGGGTAGATTGACGTTTTATTCAAATTTGGCTGCTTGATCAGGTCTAACCTAAATCTTATTCAGAAGTTGTATACGTCTTTGTCCCTTGATCTTTATCTAGCTTATTTGGATTGACAAGTTGTTTGTGAGATTGTTTGTGAAATAATTCTAAAGTTTTGAAATAATTCCAAGGTTCTTTTTAAATTTGACCGTTGACCACGGTTGTTTGAACAAGTTGTCGACACAACTTGAAATACATGGAGAAAAATACTGAAGTTGTTAAAGTTTGAAGTCCATTGAAATCAAAAGCTGATATTTAAATGCAATTTGATATATCATTTTGAACATCAATATGATATCAAATTGCATGGCGAAATTTTGTAATCTTTGTCTGAAGAAAAAGACGGGGGGGGGGGGGGGGGGGGGGGGGGTATAGCTGGCACTACTAGAATGTTTGATAGGCTTTTTTATACATTTTTGACATGGCAAAAAATAACTCTGATGGTTGTTGCATGAAAATCACAGCCTTTGTATGTCTTTGTCTCCCTTAAAAATGTTTTTGACAGGTTTATATAGCAGGGTGTTATTGCTGGATGAATAGGCCTGGACTCAAGCACAGTATAAAACATTAAAGTGATGCATTAGAAACATATAGAACTTGTACTAATTCCTGAAGATTTCTAAAACGGGCTCAATGATTTCGATGGACACTCATTGTGCAAAGATCTTAGGCCAACAATTAGGCCTGTATTAGCATGTAGCGGGACCGTAGGGAGCCCCGTAATTGCGACTATGGTGAATGCATTTTAAGACCCATGTGTTAGAGAAAATTAGTTAAATTATAGTCATGTAGGCCTTTATTGACAAATTGGAATGGGACAACAATTTTTTTCAGAAATTTTCATATTTTGCAAAAATGAAGAGCGATAATTTTGCAGTTTGCAGTAATATTTCTCCTATAGGTTTTTGTGGTCAGTGCGTCCAGATATGAGAGGTGACGTGTGGTGTGACATGACCTCAGGCCCAAGTGTGATCAACCCCAAACATTGCCGCTATCAACTTATCATTAAAAACATCAAACATTGGCCGGGAAATCATAATGCCCTTGGTGAACCCATGGCTATTGATGTTGGAGGCCGACAAAGATAACATTTTCGGCATCAAAGGTCTTGTAATTTAGTCAAGGCTCTTGACGAAATGACATTCCAAATGTGAAGCATTTTGCCAACAGAATAAGTGACTTAATTGAACTTTAGCAAAGTTTTGAGACGTTCTGTTGTGATGACGAGTTTATGACGAAGCATTTGCTGACAACCACTTCATACGTCCTGTCCCGTTGGGGGGGGGGGGGAGATAGTGTTCATCCTGTTATACCTTGCCGTCAATGAATGCCAGATTTTTCAATGAATTTCTGCCCCTAATATCACAGTTTTCATGTAAAGCAGTTCAACTCTACAAGTTCCATGGTATTGTGACAGTCGTGACATGGAGATGTCCTCATAACTTATCTCAAATTATCCTATAACTCTATTTGTTTGCTTGGGTGAATGGAATCTCATATGCTGGTTTTACAAGGTCTCAACAAAAGTCTCAACGACGCATGATCTGAACTGTCCAAAAAGTGTCGAAAAGTGAAGTCAGTGTTTAGCAAAAGCAAAATAGAAAGTGGTTAAAATGGGCGCGTCAGTGGTCAGTGGTGGTGCCAAGAATTGATGAAGACTGGTCTTATATTCTTCGTAGTGGCCTTTCAGTGTGGTTTGGTATGAAGATAAGTTCCATCACCTAGTTTGGAATCAATAAAACCCAGGTTTATCTGATTAGGAGTGTCGGTTTTGACTGTTCCACTTGAGGTATATAGAAGTTTCATTTTGAAGTTAACCGAGATATCCTGTGCATTGAGTACATGAAATGCTGCTGATAATGAGATTGATTTTGGCATTTTAGTCATAACCAAGTAGTGGCAAATGATGTCATTCGTATCACAGGAAAGATCAGTTGAAAAATTCATTTTGTGTTGGTTAGTATTTACAAATGCGATGTAATAATCCAATTATTTCTTCTTGTTGACTGCACGGAGATTGTCCTATGTGTTATCCAATCAATTGATCTTCATGTTTTGTTGGTGTGTGGAGTGTGAGCTATGTTTGTGGCAGTTTTAGTACATTGTACAAGTTACACATTGATGGGCTGGAGTTCTCTTGAATATTATAGAATGTACTGAAGGAGACTGATAAAGTTTTTGCCGTTTTTCCACATTCGGACATCCAAGATGACACCCACAGAGGTATGTGCAAGACTGTTCTTCCTTGTTTTTCCAGCCCTTGTTTCAATTTGTTGGCTCTTTTTCTGTCGGCTTAGACTTCCCCCTGACGTAGGGTTATCCAGTGATTCCTTGTTAGAACATCAGCCTTGGGATCGGGCACCATTGGCGGTAGGAAAAGGGGGGTGCGGCAAAGCAAGGGATGACTTTGTTGTATCATGGGAGGAGCAAGGCTCGAGGGGGTGGGCAAGGGGGACATCTGGCAAAGAACTGATCGAAACTTGCATTTCTGAACCAGTTGGTGGGGGGGGGGGGGACAACTATGAAACTGTGAGCTTGTCTCTGCTTAGTAGGTTTGACCAATTTGTTTGACTCCATGTGAGGGAAGATAGTCCTGTGCATTATTCAAATTCTGCCAAGTAGGCCCTGCAGTTTCCTGGTTACGGTAAGCATCCGTTTAATTCACCTAAACCTGGGTAAGATCTCAAGTGTCCAATATGAACGCATATCGGTGCACTTGTAGGAAGGCATTTACATTTGTACACTTTGACAGAAAATCTATACAAATCTATGGATTTTTCATGTAGTTCTCTGCCGGAATCAAATAGGCCTGCTTAAATCTTTTTATCCCAGTGTAGAAATCATCCACCAAAAAATCGATCCCCAACTGTGCCTGTTTCTCAAGTTGAGAAGTTCAGGTGCTCTGCTTTGAAACTTGTGAAACTTTTTGTGATAATTCTAAGTGATTGCTAGCTTAGAGAAGAGTTTTTCCCATTTCTACCTGTGTTTTATCTGAAAACTTTGGCTCTAACGCCTCAAGTAAGAAGTTGTCGGAGGTAGGTTATGATAGTGTTTCTGGTTTGTTTTGGTTTTCCTCGGCACAGTTGAACAAGTGTCAGGGTGGCTCTATGAGCCTGGGAAAGGGGGGTCCTCTCAAAGACAGAGGCTTTACGGAGGGGTCTCAGTGATGTTAGAGGTCGGTTTTCTTGGTGACTGGGATAGGGGGAAATGGAGCCTCAGTGACTTCAGCTGTTGGCGGTTGTATCACTCAGTGAGTTGGGGATGTGGGAAACGGTGTCTCAGTGATTTGGGTTGGGGGTGTTGGAAAGGAAGTCTCATGGGGGAGCCTCGGTGACTTCAACAGAATGTTTCACAGCAAAGGCAAGACTGCATTCAGAAAGATTTGCTGGTTCTAGGGACTAATTGATATGTGTTCTTAATAAGCCATAACTCCACAGGCACTGTTTACTTTCCTGGACAATTACAAACAATCAACAAAGGTATTTATAGGTGACACATGCTTCACCTCCCACCCACAATAAGATTCCATTCCATGCTGAATTGGCTGCTTTGTTCACAAACATCCTATAAGAATCTCTTTGTGGTGTTGGCCATCTTGAGTTGGCATGGACTGGAGGGTAATGTAGTGAACTCAGGTTGAAACCAAGTGTGTGTATTTCCACAATGGTGTACATGTGTCTACATGTGTTACCCGCCAGCTTACCATGGAATGAGTATAGTTGGAGACACTATTTCTACTGGTCCTCCTCCAGTCCTCCCTGTGGCCATTCTCAGAAAAACTCAGGAAACAAACAGGATGATGGGATACCTCAACAAATTCCACCGTCATTTGAACGTGATTTCTCCTTCATATCATGTAGAAATCTGTAGATAAATGTATTGATAATGCCAATAAAGTTATGGCGAGATCAGCTTCAGGTTGTGATCATAACCTCTTCATTGTAACCTCTTGTCATTCATTGTCACATCTTTCAGTCCATTTTGTGGTCAGGATGTTTTGTGGGCATAGAAATGTTTGAAAGTCGCCGCGATGCCGCAAGTCTTTTGTGAACAAAGTTCTTTTTAGATTTCACTGCAAATTGTTTGAAGGTGGATCAAGGACACACAATAGTTTTATATTTCATTTTATTGGTCACTTTATTCTTGGAAAGGATCAGATTTTGTGGCTGGTCTTTTTACGAAGTTGGAAAAGCACAGTTCCAGTTGATGCTTTAGGCTTCTCGTTGGACTTGAGTCTACCCTCGGAGTTTTCGTCAACCTTTTGATTTGTTCTGCTGATCTTGTGAATGTTAGAACCAGGATGATACTACTTCTTCCTCATGAGGTATTGAACATTCCCATTGTTGCATTAGAGGCATTGGCAACTACCCAACAAGTTCATAAGCTCTCAAGGGTTGAATACGCAACCTTAGAATTTCAGCCAGAGACTTGTATCAATTCTGTCATCCATTTAAAAACTTGCACTTGCTTTTCAGCAAAAAATTTATTGTGAAGTGGTCCTTTGAATTTAGGTCAATTTTCAAAGTTTTTCCTTTTCGAAGTTCCCAACATGGTATACTCATACTCATTATATTGTTACAGGCATATGGGGGAGAGAGCAGCGAAGAAGAAGAGGGTAATGATACAATCAGCTCCCTGGCGGCCATGGACTGGCAGACGGCAGTCACACACCTGCAGCGCAACCGCAGCAAGAGCCTCCCAGCAGACGTTCTCCAAGACCAAGCAGAAAAGCTGCAGCAGACGTTACAAAAAGAGAAAATGCGACTGGAAGTGCCAGAGGATCGTCTGGAAACATTCGAAGCCATGAGAAACGATATTTCTCCTCAGAGGCCGAAGATTGGTCGGCGTTGGTCCGTGCAGAATTCGAGCATGCAGGATTTGTTGTATGGGCCTGATCGGGATAAGAGTCGGGACGCGCTGGATTCTGTAGAGGTGTCGCCACCTAGGCAAGAAGGGAGGAAGCATTCTGCATCCACGCAAGACTTGCACAGTTTAGATGCACAGTCGTTGCATAGACAATACGCTGCGGTGGCGTTAAGTCCGTTGCAGAATCAACAGGATATGTCTGTTTCGACACCGAGCGTGCATCAGCTCAGCGGGGTCCGTCCAAAGCAATCGCCACAATCTGTGTTCGAGGAATCATTCACAAAACTGGAAACAACAAACCCGGAGGATCAGAATACAATGGCGACGCCTAAAAGCCGCAGTGGCAGTATAAAGTCTGCTTTCTCAACGGGTTTTCTGAATACACTTCATAGAAGTGGAAGTTCTGCGAAAAGCAGTTCAAAACATGGCAGCTCAAAAAAAATGGATAAGTCGACGTCCGAGTCTATCAAAAGTGTGGAATCATCTGGGCGTAAACTTCCTGGTTTCTTGAATAAGATTTTGAGTCGGAAACGAAGCAGTAAGAAAGACAAGGTGGATAAATATGGCTATAAACGGAAGGATAGTTCTGATCTCGATCCTGATGCTGACGCTGAGGACGAACCGGATGACGAGAATGAGATCACAATAGTATCTCCGGTGAGAGAGGAATTGGTCATTGAGAGGAAACAGGAAAGTGAAGATGACGACACTGAAATCTTAGCGCAGGAACTTGAAACTGATTCTCCCAATGACACTTTACGCGAAGACAGAACGATAACTGAGTCGAGTCCGCAGATGGCTAATCGTGGCTCTTTCATCAAGGAGGAGAATGGTTTGTTGTTTTTCAGTTTCATGAACCCGGCACGAGTTAGTCCCGTCAGCACGGTCAGTTCTGAACTACAGGTGGAAACATCCAAATCTGATAAGACGCACGATACGACGTCGGATAGCTATGATAGCGGTAGTGAGGCCTCCGTGGCAGACTCGTTGGGGAATCGATTCCAACGGGTTGGATTAGGTGCACACGAACCAATCAAATTACTGAAGGAGATCGGCGAGAGTAAGGAGAGTTTAAGTTCCGCTGCGACGGCAAGTGGTAGCGATTCTGAAAATCCGTTTAAAACTCGTGTGAAGTTGTCGCGGACTGAATCATTCCGGATGCCCCGCCGGCCAAAACCGGAGCCGGATGAAAAGTTTGTGCGCGGTGGCGTCTATCGTGGCAGCATGCCAGTTGTCCGACGCACTCCACCGGGTTCGAAAATTTCTCCTAAAAAGGATGTATCGATATCTAGTGTTTCTCAGGATGAAAAACGTACAGGGATCATTCCACGGGCATTGGACCTAAACTTTATAAGGAGTACTCTTGCACAACGAACTACAGAAAACTCAAGCATTCCTGGATCTGACAATTTAGATTCTGGAGCGAAACAACAGTTGTCGTCGAAATCGTTTAAGTTATCGAAACAAGCGCCGTCTGAGCGGAAATTGAAGAGAGCGAACACGTTTACGCCGGAGGAGGTTGCCAAGGTGGCGCATCATATCCAGGGGATGGCGAAGTACAGTCATCATGGTGCTCAAAAGTATGGCGGCCAGGATGCGGAAAGATATGACAGGGATGTCCAAAAGCAGAAGGTAAGAGTCTTAAATTAAACATTTCTTCTTGAGGCTGAGTGAAAAATTGGCTATCCTTTTACGAAAATGGGCTTCTTTTCGAATGTTTAAATGGAAAGATTAGGGAGCCTTCAATTGGCAAAATGAGTGGAAAAGATTGGAGATTTGAAGGATTGAAGGATTGGTTAATTGTCCCGTGCGCCAACTCTCTATTATATCAGTCAAAAACACCATATAGAACTGAAAGGGTTAATTTCCCAATGTTTTTGATTGTCCTGATTCTCAGTCATAATATCACTGTTGGGGTGAACCATATTGAATTGAGGTCTCTTTCAAATTCAATCAGAATGAATAGCGGAGGGGGACTAAAAATAGCTTCATTCACTTTGAGTGGTGTATTTGGGTTCCTTTCATCCCAGGCCAACTTTGCCTTCAATTCTTATACAGTCATGTACAGTTTTGTGGGCATGATGTACATAAAATCTTGTCGAATCTTATTTGGAATGGACAGTTCAGGTATGCAATCCCTGCACGTCTCCGCACAGTATCCAATCTACCTGCTACTTCTGGGATGGAAGATAGCGCTCAACACATGCGGAAGACGCTCTCAAAAGAAATGCCCGTTTTTTTCCCGATATTCCTTTCATAAAGATTACAGGAGATAATATTCTATGGTTTGGATATCTCTTTGAAACATGTTTTGCGGCGTGGAGTGTTGATTGTTTGTTTGGGCGGCTGCTTCTATTGAAGAGCAACAGGTTGGTATCAAAATCATAACAAAGCAGAGAGGAGGAATGGTCTTTTTCAGGGATCATAGACCAAAAAATGGCCTGGATTTTCCCATCCTGACTCATGCCTTTGTGTCACCACTGTCTGAATAACCTTAGGGGTCGAGACGGGATTAGGGAGAGCAGAAAGTGCTTCGAGATTTGTTGAAATAGCCTGTCGGGATTTGGGACAATATGGGATGGGGCCTTTTTTACAACAGGTTGTTGGGATAGGTACCCATTTCCCCTCAACAGCAGAGCATCGTCGGGAAGATTTGGTGGGTGGATTCTGACTGTGATACTTTTGGTTATCATACCTGCTTAAGATTATTTAGTGGAGGGGAGATTTGAAAAAATTGTCTCTGATGTCTTCCTTTTCTGTGTGAAATGGTCAGATGGAGAGTCATATTACTTCTGAAGTTTATTGTTCAGTCAATCTTAGTTGATTCAATTGGATATAGCTTATCTTGTTTTGAGGAATTAACACCGTACACAGGAAGGCATGTTACCTGTCATCAGCGCTGTATTGCGCTTCCGCTGTTCAAATCAGATGAAAGAAGTAAAATTCCAAACAATTGAATCCGAGGAATTCTTATCAAGGCTGAGATTGATGATGATGGATCTCACTTTCTCATTCTTGCCTGATGAACGAGACATCAAGTGGATGATTAGAACAGTTCTCGTGTTTACCAAGTCTGGTTGGGATCAAACTTACTGGTATTAGATTGATGGTGGAGAGATATATCTCATCAGTGATTGGTTTGGTGGCCTTGAAAAGTCGGCTCTAAAAACGCCCACTTAGATGTTGCACCAACCACTTATTCCAATCCCTCTGTTGGTCACAGCTCCACCTTGCATTGTGTTTTGTGAGACAACCAAAACCTCCAATTCCCTATCAATTTTTAGCTAAGGGATATTGCCACATCAAAAATATGATCATTACTTAGGTGTTCAACTCGAGCAGTCTTAGAAATCTTTTAAAAACTTTAGCCCAATAAACTAGAAAAACAGCCCTTTCAAATTCTTGGGAAGTCCACTTTCCAATTCCATCAGTGGTATAAATGGACACCAATTATTGGTCTAATGTTAGTGACGATCTTTCGAAGATTGTCATCAAAATTAGCCACAAGTTTCTTGATTTCCAAGTGTCATTTGTAAAAGCATCTCTAACCAGATATCTGGACAATCGGCAATCTTATTATAGCTCTCCTAAGATGAGATAAGATCTGATGAAGGGGAGATGATCAGATTTCTGGCTATTGAAGAGGTGACTGGGGCAGCCAGATTACGGTCCAGGACCTGCTACTGTAGCTGCTTCACAGAGTCAAGGATTCTCCATCCCGGGGCTAGCTATCTGAAACTGTTACATCAATCATCTCTGTTTAGAATATGAGTTTCTCTATCACCTTTTCAATCTGCTTTAACTGAAGCCCTCTATTAGAGGACAACTTCACCAACTTCACCAGTGCTAGAGAATCAAAGTATTTATGTATTTTTGCTGTTTTAGGCTTCGACGATCAAATACAGATCTGCCAGCGTGAGGGGTACAAGCGATCTAGAGTTGCCTCGGCCCAAGTCGGATTTCCTGCCTGGGCAGAGGACGGGGGAGAAGAACAGTATGAGACACATCCAGAGGCAAAGACCAAAGTCAGATCTAGGTAGGAAAAAATGCCCAACACCAAAGACAGCTCAAAATTTGATCCATATCATGATTAAAAAAATATTCGGGTCAAAACGAGTTTTGCAACGGTAGATCTTGGTAATAAAGAGATTTCGAACCAGGCAAACAGTGCCGAAAGTCTTGTTAAATGATTGAAAAAAACATTGCTTTCAATGTTTTTCCATGTTTAAAGATATACATCAGCCAGGTTGAAAAAACCCTTCATGATATTATTATGTATAAATGTCACAGGGCATGCTTTTCAACTGCATTGAAATTGGAATTTCTGAATTCAAAAATAATTCAAAAAGCTATCGGACACATAGCTGAGGGACACATAGGTTCTTTTGCAGAGAAAAAATATAGATATATCAAGTTGTCCCCAATATTTGACTGACAGCATTGTAATTCAAGCAGTTATGTATTCAATAACAAAAGCCCTTTGAAATATGGCTAGGCCTTTTGTCACATTTCATGAATAGTTGGACATATTTTTTGTTCGTGAATTTAGGATAGGCACAGATCACGGTGCATTCTCGTTCACTTTTCGGTGTTGCGGATTAGGGGTTAAAAACATCCCAGCTGTGTGATAGCTAGGAATTCTTTGTGAACCTTGTTATAAGCAGATGGTCCAAAATACTGTGTGATCTGAGCTACTGCTGACAGTACTGTTCAGCTTTACAATACCTTGTGTACAGTTTGACTTGTCAATATCATATGGATAGTCTCTCTAGTGAAAATCACACTGAATCTTTCATTGACTTATGTGAAAATCGCTGAATCAATTTCTCCAAGCTGTAGCCTGCAACTGTTTTGTCAAGTTCTTGATTTCATGGATTCATGGATTCAAGTACAAACTGCGAAATATCCCAAAACTTGATAACTCAGTTTGAAGGAACTTTTCAATGCGAAACCGTGTACTTCACTGATTTGAATGCCACTTCCAGGGGGTGCCAAGGTGATTGGACTGGCTATGAACAAGCAGGAATGGCGGACCCAGCTCATGACTCAGCGGTCATTCAATCGACAGTTCTCAGACCTCGGTGCAGATGATGAAAGTTCGATGGCGCGTGGAAAAATCCGAAGGGTGAGTTGTGTATACTTTTGACATGGTCTTAAGCAGTTCTTTTCATTGGGGACAAGGTTGAAAAAAGAATCCCTGCGAATATTTGATGTTTCCAGTATGCTGCATGCTACAGTGGTTTGGCACCAATTATCTCATTGGCGCCACACATCAAAGGTGGCAGACAGAGTCGCAAGCTGTTTTTTTCACTTGGTCAGTGTTTGCCCGCCCTTCCATAGGACACACAGACACCAGCTATCTCTTTGTAAGTCTCATTTAGAAGATATGCAATTGAAGTTGTGTGACTTGCTCAAGGTCACAAACAGCTGATATTGATTGTATGCTGTTTATTTTCAGATGTCCATGCCTCATCCTATCAAAATCCGAAAGGCGAGAAGCAAGCTGCCGTCCCTGACGAGGCAGAAGAGCGTGACGTTGAAACGCTCGCATAGCGCCCCGGATAATCTCAACATCATGAGGAGGGCGCGGTCCACAACGTCTTTAGGTAAGCTGAGGTAGAAAGGTTATTGATAAAAAGAATACATCATTTTTGAAACACACCAACTCTACTCTATTTCACCAAAAAACGGCTGTCTGATTTTTGGTGATTTTGCACAGAATATGAAATATTTGAACAAAATAGTGTATTTCTTCTGCATGTTCTAAGTTAAGGCACTCTTTATTCCACTAAAAACCATGCGCCAAATGTGTTCTTTCTTTTTTAGCCGATTCCGTTGGTAACTCTGACGATGCTTATGAGACCATGTCACTTGCCAGCAGGCGCTCTTCACAGTCGACCATCTCTCCCATTGATGATGTAAGTAGCGTAGAACCTCATCAGTAAAGGGGACTATGGGCAGGAGCTGATGGGTCCATTTGGTTGCCTCCAGGTGACTCAT
This sequence comes from Lineus longissimus, assembly GCF_910592395.1. Taxonomy (NCBI): domain Eukaryota; kingdom Metazoa; phylum Nemertea; class Pilidiophora; order Heteronemertea; family Lineidae; genus Lineus; species Lineus longissimus. Next base: position 2,084,839 of record NC_088317.1, read on the forward strand.
AGCCTGACGGATACAAGTATTCCTTGTGCAAGTGTCAATAGTGTTGATGTACTGTGAGATAGTGGAGACACCTATTTGTGCCTTCCTGTAACTTAATATGGCCCATCTGGATCCTGCTAATAGCCTCCCTTCAACCACTTCACCAGGACGTCCAGCCTTCAATACTCGCCAGCTAACTGGTGTTCTCAGAGCAGACGCCAAGTCTGCAAAAAATAACACTTCTTATGTCAAGAACAAGTCCTGATTGGAAATAAAGCATGTTGAAATAAATCAACATGAAACTGTCATAAATAAACGCTACTGCATTGATTGGGAATGATTATGGGTAATAATTGGAAGTGATTAGCGATCACAAGGTGAGGTCACGTGCCATATGTTTTGATTGACCCCGGGTGTCTGGCAGGGCCAGGAAAAACTTGTTTGCCTCCAACCAGGAGGTCACAATCAGCAAGCTAAAGACTCATTTATTGTTGTTTACTGCCTGTTTAAGACGTCAACAGGTCTGGCCTTTGTGGGGGGGGGGTATTGAAAAACCAAATGTTGTTATCGCCATCATTGTTGGCAATGTGGCTGTTCCAAATGTCCCGCCATTTCGCGATGTGCGATTTTCTGGCTTTCTAGTTGCAATTGTTAAAAGTATTGGTAAATGCCATTGCGATCACCTCATGTTATGATTTCGATTGAATGAGTGAAAGTTAATTCAACAGCTTGACCTGACACTAATCTGTTACAACAACAATCAACCCTGTTATTTTATCACACCAGTTTCTAGTCCTTGTCCCCAGTCCCCCTACTTGTGGTGATAGGGCCTACCAGATGGCCTCCACAGTTTCCTAAAGTGGTCAATCGCCCTTGTGTTTAGAGTGGGCCATACAATGATCTCTAAGATCACTAGTCAGTTTGTTATAAGCTTATGTGTGTAGTGTGGTCATCCCAAGACAATTGTTAATTAATTAATTAGCGCTACCCTATTGACTACTTTAGGGCTTGTGTAATCAAGCATGTAGTGTCATCAACAAGATGTGAGGGGTGAAGCTTGGAGTGGGGCAATAAATAAAACTATTAATTCTGATGCTGGTTCATAACTTCTGATGTCTGACTGTCATTAGTAGCGAATCGGTTTGTCTTAGTTATTCAAGGCGAGTGACATTGGTAACATCGGATTCATTTCTCAAGGACGATTAACATCCTAACATTCAAAATACTTAAAGCAAATTACGTTTTCATCGTGATATTCGTGATTCTGGACGTGACGTTTGAGCAACAAGCTCAGAAATCTGTCGTTAGTTTCGAAAAAGTGTGAACTGTTCAATTGTCATTTGTGGATTATATATTCATTTCAACTTTGGTGAAATAGTAGTGCAGGTGAGTTGTGTTTTGAATTTTGATAAAACCTTCTGATAATAGGGGATGTTTTGGGCATGTGAAGTTGCTTCAACAGGGTGGTAGACTTTCTTGAAAAATACAATAGCAGGCTTATTTTGATAGGACATGTAAATGGATGTGAGATATGCTTTATTTGGGGATCAATTTGTGTGTTTGAAGTTTTCGTGGTGCTTGTGGAGGTGTCAAATATGTTCAAATAGTTGACTAGATATTTATCCATCCTTCCTCGACAGGGTGTTTCCACCTATGCATTTTGCAGAGGTCGGTGGTCAGGCATATACCGTGGGTGCCACAAAATGACGTAAAACGAAAGACAAATGGGTCCATGAGTGTAGGCCTGATATTTCTAAATATATCGCAGAGACGTATGGAGTGATTTGACATCATTGTCTCTATCTATTCCCATCCCACTAGTGTGGCCAAATATAACAGCTTTCATTAAGGCATCATAAAATGTCTAAAACTGTCATTCAATTATCTGAAATCTAAAAATATCCAAGGCTTGCATACTTATTGATTCTACATTGTTGTCTTTGTCTGTCTTCGTCCCACAAATGTTTCTGAAAATGATGAATTTGTCAGTATGTCGTCATGATATTACCCAAATTATGGTACAATTATCTCAAATATTCAGCTGATTTCCGGGTCCATATAATTTGGCTGAAAGCTACGACCCCTGTTTCAATATACAAGATCAAATTTAATCACACATTGTGGACAATTGCTGTATAAACATCCTATATCTTGATGTATTAGAACCATGAAGCTATAGAACCAACAACTTACTTCTAGCCAATCATGTATAAAGAAGCATCATACATTACAATCATGCAGCTATTGAATATCAGTATGCACACGCATGTATAAACATCCTGGTCCAAGTTAGCCTGAAAAATATACTAATAATATATCAAGTCTATGAATGTGTTCCTGAACGGATGATTGGTTATGATTATACCTCAAAGGAATAATGAACCACAGGCCTGTTTTCTATTGGTCTACTTCTGACATTCGAGCTACTGTATTGTGAGTGTGACGTTGGTGTAATTTGGACCATTTCGATGAACCAATCAACCATATTAGGTCTAGCAGTATGTTCATTACAGTTATATTTAGCCAGCTGTAGCTTTAAGGATAAGTTGTCAAAATCGCCAGGAATCAGGCAGTGATTTGACTGAGGGATTTACTGGAGTTGTAATTGTTTATAAACAGGGATTATTTCTGAAGTAGTTGACCAGTTCTTTTATTGGAATCATTTCTTTGTGAAGTAACTGGAGCTTTGGATTAGTTGGACTGGCTTTGGACTGTGACACTCTGCCTGCTGAAGTCAGGTCACAGTTTTATGTGATGTCTTTGGCCGTGCCGCACGCCACGATGAGGGGGTACAGTGGATATAGTACTTTACCTGGGACTCAGAAATTATCCCCTCGGCCTGGTCGTAAGGCCTTTATGACCACTGTAAGTACAAAGTATTCCTGAAGTCTTCATTTTGAAGACATCACTTTCATGGAGGTATATTTCCGTTGCCAACTCTAGAATCTGGTTGTTGTTACACTTCACTCACAGAAACAACATTTTCTTTTCCAGATTTTAGAAGACGCTTGCACATTTGCTGAGGCATTATGGGACCATGTGACGCTTGACGTGGATGAGTTGGGATTCCGTGCCGGAGACGTGATTGAAGTGACGGACATGATAGATAAGGATTGGTGGTGGGGACGCATCGAGGATTCCGAGGGGTGGTTCCCGTCAACGTTTGTGAGAGTAAGTAATTACAATATGTGACTCGCTCTACCAAAACTAGGCGCTTGTCGCATCTGAACTCGACAGGTTGGTACGGACTTGTTGTTCATTTCCCTATTGTAGACCTTTTGTGAAATCTATTACAAACTGATTTGGTCACATTTCACAAAAGGTCTACAATAGGGAAATGATCAACAAGTCCGTATCAACCTGTCAAGTTCAGATGCGACAAGCGCCTAGTTTTGATAGAGCGGGTCACATATTTCTGAGATGGGGAAAGCAGGTCCTTTGGTATGGAATTCGTCAAATGAAACTCAATGTATCACTTGTAATTGATAGTAAATGAGCCTTAGGTACGGAGAATCTCAGTTTTTAGTCTCATTCAAAGGATCGTCAAGCCAGGAAGGGAATATTTGTTCCTTGAGACCCCCTCCCCTCAAGACCTCCAAACATCTTAATCTGATGCCCACTCTCAAAGTGTCACATAAGTATGAAAATAGAACCACAGCAGGTATGGTTCACAAAAGGTTTAGAAATCACTGTCCCAGTTAATACACTCTGTGACAAACCTGTTCTGTTGAGCTTTTTTGTTCAGGTGTATAAATAACAGAAAGGAAATGGTCTCCATGTGCATTCATGGAACTCTATTCAGGCCAGGATGTATTTTTTAGACATTGGTTGTCTAGTTTATAGTATGGTACTGATATTCTGCCAGTATTTTTGGGTTGCAGACGCACCTATAAAGAGCTGACCCAAATCTTGAGAAAATGTGTTTGTACAATTAATTTGCACTGGGGGTTGGGCAAGATATACAAAGTGATATCTTTCATCTCGGGTGCATTTTTTCCTTAACAGTGTACATGCACCCAAAGGGCACTCTCCCATGGGGGGAGGCCTTCCATCCTTTGCCTGTCGCCTCTGAGATCCCGGGTTTGATTCCAGTTGGATCCTGGTATACCCATGGGATAGACTCTCTTCAACTGGAAAGCTTTCCTCCAGGCTCTCCAGTGTGCTTCTATTTCACATTACAAATTGTGCAATATTGTCTACAGAACGACTTATGTCCTAGTTGATGCTCAGCTCTTGTCCTTGAATTCATTACATTATGTCTAGTCTAATGTTCAGTACCCTCTTCAGGGTGTATAGGAAATTGTTGATAACTCAAAACACTTTTCCTAATAAATTTCTTTCCTCTTCAGTTACGTGTCAACCAGACAGACACAGCAGACGACATTGCACTCAAGATGCGTGATGGCTCCATTGATACGTCCATCGCCATGCAGCGAGTAACGTCCGGCTTCATCAGCAAAGATCAGGCAAGGACGAACGTCATCAATGAGATTATCACAGTGGAGAGGATTTATGTGCGCCATCTTTTGGATGTGATTGAAGTGAGTAGTCTTCTTCTGCGAATGTGCATGTGAGCATGTTTTGGGCAGTTGGGCACCCATTTTGATGATTGGCCTTAGAACCTCTTCTCAGCCATAGAGATCATCACAAGCTACTCTTCAGCTTTCTCACTTTCCTGTTCTGGCATCCAGGCATCAAAAACAAGGAATCCGAGCCAAAGGATTTACATAGGACAGTCCTAAATCTTTCTGTCTGAATGTACTGTATCCTTGTATCGCTTCAGCTATCCTATATCATAACTGGTGTCCTCATCTGACTTTCTTTCTCGGTGTTTTCAGGGCTACGTCAAGCATGCCAGGAAGCGCCCAGAGATGTTTTCGAAGGACAGAGTTGCGACAATCTTCGGCAACTTGGAAGAAGTTTACACATTTGGGTCGAAATTTCTTCAGAGTTTAGAATCGCATATCTGCGAGGAGGCACCATTCTTGAGCGAGATTGGACAATGTTTTCTTGATTTTGTAAGTTTAAACTAAAACTGTATAAGCAAGCCAGTTGTGGGTTTTGGTCATGGTAAATGATGTTTTGACATTTTGGCTTGAAATCTGTGAAACATGTGCGGTCAGATGAAAAAAGTTAAAAAAATTTCGATCAAAAGAGCTTTTCTATGACTGGCCAATTTAAATTGTGCTTGCTACTCATCAGACTCTAAGGTTTAACTTTAGACGTACTTAACTTTTGAAAGTCTATATTGATATATTCTCTTTTATTTCATGCAGAAACAAGGATTTGAAATTTATTCCGAGTACTGCAACAATCATCCGTACGGTCTGTGTGAGCTTCAGATGCTGAGATGTGACCCAAAATACACGCAATTCTTCGAGGCTTGTCGGTTACTACAAGAAATGAACGATATACCCCTCGAAGGTTTCCTTCTGACTCCCGTCCAAAAAGTCTGCAAATACCCCCTCCAGTTAGCCGAACTCTTAAAACACACCCGTCCAGAGCATCCCGATTATAAGAAGGTTAACGAGGCATTGGAAGCCATGAAGGGCATCGCGAGTCTGATCAATGAGAGGAAACGCCGCATGGAGAGCATGGAGAAGATCGCGTTCTGGCAGACGACCGTGGAAGGATGGCAGGTCAGTTTGCTGTTCTTCTTTAAGCTAAAGGATTTTAGTCTTTTTGCCACTTTGATCCAAAGCTGGGGATTAGATTGGTTGATGCCACAGTTGAGTCCACATATATGGGCCTGGACAAAGCATCTCTTTTGTGGATCTAACATGACATATGTAACTGATGTTGTTTTCTTCTCTCTCCAGGACGCTGACCTACTCGATTTGAGTTCTGAGCTGATTCATACCGGAGAGCTACACAAGTACAGCCTCAACACGAACGGCTGGATGAAGGATCGCGTCTTCTTCCTTTTTGATCATCAACTAGTCTATTGTAAGAGGGTAAGTGTCACTTGTTTCCTGTCTGATGGTGTATATTACTGCTGTTTCTTGTTGGTTTTCATGAGACTGCGTATCCATAAGCTGTTGCCTTATGAACGCGTTGACTTGTTTTCATTGTCTCCATAGCATGTCCCGGTTTAACCAATGGGAATATCTAATAAGTTAACCAAAGGTTCATTTTGTGTGTGGCGTGTCAGATGCGAACAGGGGACAAGGGAAAAAGGAAAAACGCCATAAGCTGACACCAGATACCTGCAGAGTTTTCAATTCTAGTTATTCCTCTCCAGTGAGAGCAATTGAATAATGTTAAACCAAGTCTCTGGCACATGTGACTGAAAGTGCTGCCATCTGTGACAATATAGCTAATTAGTGAAAAGTGGTGAATTCCTCTTCTTTTGAAAGTCATAAGAAATGAACAATTTTATCGTTTCAATTTCAGGATTTATTAAAACGTGACGGTCTGACATATAAGGGTCGTATGGTGATGGACTGCAGTGACATATTGTCTATACCAGATGGACGAGGTTAGTATGTGTATTGATGCTAGCGAGGGTATAGTTTTTATAAGCAAAGCCTAAGACATAAAAACTTGCAGCAGTACTTTTGTTTTGTTTAAGAAGCGGTTCTCGGAAATCTAATCCACAACCTCAAAGGTTTGGCATATGAGGTGAGGACGCTGATGTCAACTTTAAACATCGGTCAGGCTTTTTTTCTGAATCATGGGTGCAAAGATTATAACTTGCCTTTTCAATTTCAGATACTCAGTTCAACTTGAATGTGAAGAATGCCTGGAAAGTCTTTGACCGGCGAAGAGACAAGTTGTTCTTGCTGTCCGCCAAAACGGCGGAAGACAAAACAAAATGGCTGAATGCATTTCGAAGAGAGCGTAAACGTGTCAAGGAGGACCGACACAGCGGTTTTGCATTTTCTGAACAGACCAAAAGAATTGCGCAACAATCAGTCAAGTATAGATTGCAGAGAACGTCAGGTAATTATGTTGTTGATGCTATAGGTTACATAGAAATTGTTACTCATAGGCCTACTCGATTGAATAATTGGCAATAACATGGTGTAAACAACTTAACAAGCAAAGTTGAGTACCACACTTTATAAAAGAGAATCAATCATTTAAAACTAAAATTGGGAGGAAATTTGGAGAAATACCACCAATTGATTGATCACGTTTTATCTCTACAACAAATGGATAGGATGGAGGATGATTCGTGAGGTATGGTGGTGAGTGATATATCAAAACATGGCTTGAGGGACTGTGGATGTACTGAGTTGATGATCAGCGCCCCTTTTTGATTGCAAACCTAATGATGACATTCTTGTTTTCAGATCCCAAGGTGCGCAAACTCTCGCGTGGCAATATCAACAACGTTAACCAGAACTCATCAACTGTGATACCTCCGTCTTCAACTCTTACAAGAGACTCTGTAAGCTTCTCCAAGAAACGTCCGTGGGCAATCTTCAGCGGTAAAAAAACCACCCGATGACACGTTGGTGTGACGTTGGTTGGGTTGTAAACATTTGTTGAAGCCGAAACACTGCAGGGAGACCTTCCGGATGGTGCTGTTACTAAATGCTGGTTTGATGGGGATTCTGAAATATTGACTTTGACAGTTGAGTCGGCTGTGTTGTGCTGCTCTTGTTTTAGGCTTCCAGTGTCCAATGATGTTGCAATTTGACATGAGGCATTGTGCAAATAAACTTTTTTATCCATGTTTTTGCAAAGTCTCATCTCTGCTCATTTATTGGGCATAACGGTGCGCTGAAGTCAAGATTGACTAGTTGACAGCTGAAGACTCTAATTCCATTGGCATGATTTGTTGATATGATAATATCCCGGTGGTGCAGCACTCCTGCCAATGGGATTCTTCAGATTTAATGGATAAAGGGTATTACAATTACAAAATTAGAAATCAGGTTTCAGAAAATTGCTCAAAGGTCTACCATCTCTTCTAAAAACTTATGTTGGATATTTTGAATGAGAAAAAAAATTAAAAGAGATATTTTAATTTTCAAACTGGTTTGAAAATGATGAACTTTTGTATGTGAATACTGTGCATGTTAAAAATCTTTAGACAATTTTGCTGGGCAAAAGAGATATTTTAATTTTCAAACTGGTTTGAAAATGATGAACTTTTGTATGTGAATACTGTGCATGTTAAAAATCTTTAGACAATTTTGCTGGGCACTGCAGCCAAACAGCTGAATAAATTGAAGGAACTTCATAGGTCTTCTGACAAGAACTGCCCTTCATGTAGAGATTTACTGTGCCTTAATTGACATAAAACATAAAAATGACTGTTGGGCAGTCAATAGTTGGGTTCCTTTGAATAGATATCTGCTGTGGGGAAGGTCGGGCAATGTTATGAATACCGAACCCGTCGGAACTATGCACAGTTTTGGATAATTGCCTTGCTTATGATGGCCTTTAAGTGACCATTTATAAAGTATGTATGCAGTGATTTTGTCCAACTTGAGTATTTTCTTTATTTCTCTATGTACATAATTGACTAGTTTTGGAATATCAGTATCACTTTCTCTTTCCATGCATACTTTATAAATAGCTCTTTACTAAATGCAATGTAAATAACTGATGTAAATTTTTATGGAACCTATTGGTGCTACATACTTATTTTGTATATGTATATAATATTGTATACCACATGCATACGTACGTGCTATCTTCATAATAGAAAGTTAATCCAGTTCATGTCTCATTTAGGCAAAAACTTTTGGAAGTATTTACTCGACTAAAATAGCTGAAAAATATCATGATGAAATAAAAAAACACTTCTTCAGGCATCTTGTGTTGAAGTTGGAACTTCATATGGACGTCATATTCAAATAAATAGTCAACTTTAAAGACTTTGCTATGCACATAGACATGTATAAAGCTGTATGATTGAACAGAACCGTTGCACTCCAGATTATTTTGCTAAGCAGGAGTATCTGCTGGTCCTGGTGTGGATGAAAGGAAGTCGGTTACGTACAACGCTTCGTTTTTGTAGCATTCCAATTGGTGAAAAGAATCTGGAGTGGAATTATCCTGTCCTGGAATATGGCTTGTTTACTCTGATGTGTCCTGAGAATATGGATGAACAATTTTTGTGTCACCTTTTTTTCTGTTGATACTTTCGTAGGAGTTAGAAGTGGGAATCTTGGAATGTTTCGGGAAGACTTCACTTGATGTAATATTTATTTGATATTGTAGTACATGTATACTTCTCATGCCATGAATCTCCAGTTAACTTCCTTTCTTAATATTTGCCAAACTTTGATTACAATAGCATGTGAACTCATGGTCTAATGTTGTTGAAATCAAATATAAGACTATATGATTGAAATTTGTGTGTTTGTTTCATTTTGTTGTGGAGATGCATTATTCCCATGCCAGGGTGGTGTTTATACGCCCTGTGTCTTTTATCTTTGGCTCCTCTCAGAGTACCTTCCTCAAAGCACAGTTTGGCCTTTGCCAGGATGAAACCCTTTCTATCAAGGACACTGAGTGACAGGATGACACCCTTTCTATCAAGGACACTGAGTGATGGTGAACCCTATTGGTAACTAGTCTCTAGCCAACCATGTAGTGGATTTGGCAGGAGACTCTTGGCATAGCTAGGAAGCTACTGAACGTTGTCACTAATAAATCCAACAGTGGGACATCTGTTCAAGGCGTTCGGATTGGCACATGGTCGGCAGATAGCTGGGAATATGCAATGCCCGAGTACTATGGCTTCATGGTTTCTGATAAAGTGGTCCCCAGTAATCTCAAGTCCCACTGGTGTCCTGAACAGAGTTAGAATGAAATGAGTGAGGAGACAGTCCTAATCAGTTGTAGGTTATGGAGGGGCCGTCCTCATCGCAAACACCTGGCACCGAAAGCAGCCTACTTCCAGTAGCGTGCATACTGAAGGAATGGTATCTATCTTGGACAACATCAGGACCCTTCTGTCCATGTTGGAACGTCTGTCTCAACAACTGTAAGACTGGTCCATGTACCCTCCCATGCAATTCCAAGCTGTCTTCTTGAAGTAGCTCATGTTCCTGAGGTACCTTGTGTACCTTGAGTTGCTCAAGTAACTGGGGCAGCAGTCTTACTGTGCTTTTGAGGACAGACCAAAATACCCTACTTGGCAACTCATGTAGCCTACATGTGGCTAATGTATCATGTGCCACACACCCCCCCCCGAGTACCTCATATACCATGATCCCTCGTTACTATGGTGTAGTCTTATGCATGTCAGAGAGAAATCAGCTCAATCCAAGGAAAAGGGTCAAGGTGGCTGTTTACAATGAAGCTTACAAAATTTGTAGGGTTGTGACTGTCTTGGAGAGTATGTACCAAGTACTAACAGACGTTAGTCGGGCAATTTGACACATAGAAGTACTTCCTCCTTATTGCCCTTGCTGAAGTCAGTCCTCATGGGGATGGCTCCTCAGAATGAGTTATGAACAGGGAAATAATCACTCAAAGATAGTGATACAAAAGCATCAAAATCATTTATTCTATAAGCTATCAATCACAAAATACATTTGAGATCATTTGTGCATACTACATAATCAAAGGAGAATCCGAGGCATCTACTGGCCAAGGACAATCAGTAACGAAGACCTACTGAGAGACGCTAACCTGAAGCCCATATTAGAATTGGTGAAGGAACGAAGATGGCAATGGTTGGGCCATGTGCTCCGAATGCCTGCAAACGCATTGCCAAGGAGAGCACTCACATGGACACCACAGGGGAGACGGAATAGAGGCAGACCAAGAGAGACCTGGTGGCGTTCCATGGCAAAGGAACTTCAAGAGAAGGGCCTAACGTGGGAGGCAGCCAGACAGCGAGCAGCCAACAGACTTGAGTGGAGGACCCTGGGGAACGCCCCATGTGCCACCTAGGGCACGAAGGGTCCCAAGAGACAAGAGAGACATAATCAAAATGAAATTTCCATTATACCAGGAATAAATGTTCCAAAATGGAAGCATGTGTAAATGCATCATTTGGAGAATGCCATATAAACTGCCTAAGAGTTCATGTTACACTAGTAATACTGTTATATTTTGGAAACATAATGTGGCTGGGAAATCAAAATAATGTACACGTACAAAAAGTAAATGTGGCAAAGATAACTACCTAAATGCAGATCTATTATTACATTAAATTTAAATCCTTCTTAACAAATTCAATCATTTCATCAAATGCTAATTGTCCGACATTAAATGTACCTTTATGATACATCATACCATGAAATCCTGTTTTGTAATGTTTTAGCAATGCCTTGCTGCCACCTTGTCTCATACGGTGGGCATAAATCATGCCATCGTCACGCAGCGTGTCGTGCTCAGCGACAATAACATACGCCTTTGGCAAACCTTGCAAATGCTTTTGCATGAGAGGAAAACAGTATGGATGCAAGACAAAGTTTGAAAACTGATCGGATAAATGCGGGTTTCCAAAATCCCGTGGCATGGGGGTGAAATGTTCGCGATATTTTACAGGAATCTGGTGATGATCGACAAGAAATGAGTACGCTTCTTTGAGCTCAGGAGATGTGTGGGCATTATCCATGACCAAGTGTGCAACATTCGGATCAAAGTTCATATACATAAGCGCTGACTCGACATTGAAACGCGTGCGGGAAAATGTCTTCGAGACGTTTTCATGTTGAGCGTACGACGGGAGGTTGAGGTCCATGAGTTGAAGGAATGGTGTGATTAAGACCTGGAGACGAGGTTGAGGTAGATGCGTGAATGTCCGCAGTTTCTGAGAGATGGCGGCCACGTGGTTCGCGCCTACTTCGTCACCTGAAAAACAGACAAAGTCTTTGGTGAAACATCTGCTCGGCTCATTTCCGAAGGCAAGCACACAATTCAGAAGGTTGCAAATTTGACAGAAAAATAGACCCATTTGTCTGTGACTTAGCTTGGACGTCCTGAGATAGATGGCTATGCAACAATATAACCCCAGTTAATCCTGCAACCTTCAGCAGAACTCGAGACCTGTTGATCACTACTCAAATGTCTAAGGCAGTAGGCCACAGTGGCTCCATACCTGGTCAGGATGAAAACCCAACACACTGGGTGAAAATGAACATATGGAAAATATATAAAAACGCACCGATTAGGAGCACTTTGGTGGGATCCACACCAAAGAGTTTTAAGTTCTTCAGGAAATGTCTGGTGGCATTCTCGCTCTCTTGGAATGGTTTGGGAAATTTAGCTTCTGGGGCGAGACTGTAGCTGAAATGAAAGATTATGTTCAAAAATTTCTGTTTGGTATATAACTTATTTGTGATCTAGTACAGGAGTGGCAATATAAGTAAATTGATTTCAAGAACTGATAACTCATACTTACTCTACTGATACAACGACTGCATCCAATCCTTTTGCAAGGCTCTTCGCAAAGCAATCATAGGCACCTAAAAACAAAGACAAATCATCCAGTTGTCATTGCTGTCTTGCACAGAAAGAGATTCCATGGTGTTTAATTATGATTTCCATTTGTCCCAAATTGGTCTTTTGAGGACAAAGTCACAACCAGATTGCTGGGATAAGACTCCTTCAATCATACACAGAGACATGATCGTCATACTGTTAATGCTTATAAAAGACTTTCACCCCACTGCCGATTGCAGTACTTATATTAGATACCAGAATATACAGTAGAACCTCTCTATTAAGGACACCCTCGGCACTGACAAGTGCTGTCCTTAATAGAGACGTGTCCTGATTAGAGAGGTCAAATTGAATGGAAACAACCAAATTGGGACCTAAACTAGTGTCCTTAATAGAGAGGTGTCCGCTAACAGAGGTTCCACAGTACATGTAATCTGATGATGTTCCCAGAGACAAACTCCCCATAAAAACAACAAGAAAGTCATACTTATGACAGTCATTTGATGGCAGTATCCTCATGACCAAACAATCATCTCATGTGACCGAGTCAAATGACAATTGATAGTCACACTTACCAGCGCTGCTATAAACAAAAGTCCCTCCATGAACATAGACAACGCCTGGCCTGTTTTCCTTCTCAGTTGGTGGAGTGAAGAGCCGCACTGGAATGTCACTGAATTTCTGTGTCTCAACCTGGAATAAACCACTTATACGTGTAAAGACAACAGAAGACTTCCTCACATTTACCTGTAATTTTATGACTCTGTAGTCCCGACATCCAGTCCTTCAGTGACGTACCCTCAGCAAATGCTCTGAACCAGTACATTTACATGAGGTCTGGTTTGGCTCCAGCAGTCCATTCAGATAAATGGGCTCCGAGCATGCACACACTTGCTGTGATTAGCCACAGATCTACTGGTACCTTCTCCCCTCATTTCCGTCCATATTTACCTGTATCTCCTCGTCACAGGGGAACCACTTGTCAAGAAACTGAACCAGACGCTGATGGTTCGCTCTACTTATGTTCACTCTGCTATCGATGTCCAACTTTTCTCCAATCAGAGCCTGAAAAAAAGGTTACTGAATTTAGCCTACCACTCATTATGGCGAATGTTTTACATACCATTAAGGCTGTCGTTTGGTACCTGTAGCTTGCTGCACTGAATGTCTGTGTGAAACAACTTGTTTGGAGACAGGCACAATCACAGTGTTGTGGGGATCTTCAAAGACAGTCACAACTGGAGGACACAGGACAAGTGCGAGTCAACTCAATGCATCTCGGACTCTGAAGACAGTCACAACTCCAGCACGAATTCTAAAAGTTCACCATCACCACATTCTCGCTTGGTTACTCATGCATTGATACTCACCATATGCTGGCTAAACTTGGTCAGACCAAGTAAGGCCCGGAGTTTCCACGGTTCTTCAATTCCCTCTGGCAGTGGATGGTAGAGGTAAAATGCTACGAATCCAGTCAGGATGGAGGACAGGAAGAAAACGAATTGTAAATTACAGCACAACATGGTCTCACTGGTCTTCAGCCTGGAAAAGTTAATGAGAACTTGTAAGAGTGAGGAAGATATACCTTTACCACAAAATGATATAAAGAAGCCAGAAATTTGAAAAGAAGGTCCCAATACCTCTTTTTTCCCTTTAATTCCCAACATGTAGTTGGGACGTCGCTTACAGTAAACTTTCCAGTTTATTCCGTACTCGCCACGCTATCACGACGACCACAACAGTAAAGAAAAAACTCATGGAGTTGTTTGTGTCTGGTAAATAGGTTGATTTTATGGCTCTAAATTCATATTCATGCAACTCTGAAGTGAGGAAACTAGTGTTATATGTTCTTTATATGTTGTAGGTAAAAAGGTTTCTGAAATTCCAGAAATAGCTTGGTGGTGATAGTGCCAAAAGTCAACACACCCTGCAGGCTTCTCGAATTTTTCATTGATGACACACACAGACACACGCACAATCATGCATTCATGCACATCATGACATGGCATACATCCCATGCCTGCTGTCTTGACACTGCAGCTCGCAGCATGTGCACTCGGAGTCTTGTGTTTCTAATTAACTCACTGCTATACATGTGTGCGTACCCATCCTCACCACCTCTATAGGCCTATGTACCGAGGTTGACCAAGCCGAAGAGGGGAGGATCCTACAAATGTTCGTCTGTAGTTGACATTCATTATTGACTATTGTTGATTCAGATTGTGGAGCCATCTTCAACATCTGCGTCGTACTATTAGTTTAGAGGTGGCCTTTCAGAGACACAACAACAAATCTAGATGTGCTTTATGCTGTATGTTTTCAGATCATTCTTCATTGGCTACTGAACGAGTTCCCTCATCCAATGTGACGGTCCGTATCGGATGATGTGAGAGAAGGAAGACGCGATGGCCATCAGACGAACAAGTATGAAGCGCATCCAACGCTACCAGCATAATTACTGCCTGCTGTGTATCACCGGCTGCCTGGGATGCAAGTGGTATCGGTACAAACAGTCCAGGAAACCAAGCGATACCGTAAGTTTTTCCAGACAACTTGCTTTAATTATAGATTAGCACCCCCCTTTCAGGAGAATACTTGGATTTGACCATAACTGTCAAAATTACCCACATGCTCACACCAATGTTGATGGTGAATTAAGGTAGGAAGTGTGTTCTGTGAGGGTGGTCAACACGATGTATTTTGGCAGATGACAGCTTGAAATTGGTAACATTTCATGCAAATTTCATTCATGGCCAGGCAATTGACACAATACCCTCATCATGTGCCTGAAGAGATCCCCCCTCTGCTGTTGGCTTGTGTGAAGAAAGACTAGTAATTTATGTCGGGGGGGGGGGGTTTAGTTAGAAGGTACATCACAAATAAGTCCAATTACACCAATAAGATAATAATGTCTAAATTGTAACAAAATTAACACATGGTATATAATTTAATTATAATAATATCAATATTATGATTTATAGGCCTACATAGGCCAAGTGCTTATGCAGGCCTCGACACGATGATTATATATTCAGAATTATTCATAGGCCATTTATATGCCAAAATAAGTGTGTCATCCTGTGCATACTGCAGTTCTGACAGGATGGTGGATCAGGAATGACTGTGTACACACAACTCTGGACTATTTGTGATTTTTTGCTCTATTTTCATATAATTTTTCGCTCGTTCTTTCTGCAGTTGCAATATTTGATTGGCCCAAATCGTTCTGTTTTTTGGTTGATTTTCTCGTCTACTTTGAACTTACGGCTATGGATGTTCAGATATTCATATAGTTGATGTGGGCCCACTGATCAGTCTAGTCTACTCTAGTCTGATGCACCATTACTATCAGATATTGTACATTATCATCATCATCATCGGTCTGCTCACAGCAGGCATCCCCCACAAGTCATCTCTATCTAACCCTATCCCTGGCCAGGTCTTCTGTTGCCAGTAGTCTGTCCCCATCTCCTCCTGGCACTATGACAGGTGGGTTGGGTGTACCTGCCATGTGTTGTATGAGTTTAGGGCATTTGCAACATGTGCGACTGTGACTATTTAGCCGTCTGTTTTGTGTTATATTCACTTGTAGGCCTTATTGTACAGGCACCCACCAACCAGGTAAAGTCAGTAAACTCATATTGACTTGTCTCACTTACTTGAGAGTGATCAGTATTTGCAGTGGAAAGTCATTATGACCTTTCAGTATAAGGCTAATTTGTAGTTGTTTGTCTCATGATCTTTCTGCTCTGTGGCCTATTTCTGACTCGATGTAGACGCTCATCCTAAAAATGCGCCCACTAACATCTATCAGTATTCAGTCAAGTTTACACTTACAGTCATAATAAATTCGCTGGATTGAAAAATCTGGCCTCTTGTCATTGACCTGACTGTTGTTCACAGTCGGGTGAATAGGCTCTTGAAACCTTATATTAAATACAACAAACCCTGCACGCCCCGATAAGTCTGAATTTGGAGCCAATTGAGGGTACAATGGGCCTAGTTTTGTGTAACAGGCAGAAATATGTATGAACAGACATATACTTGAGTGACATATTTGCAAGCATATCGGCATAGGCCCATACCCAGTTGGCAAACTTTAGTTTCTAGTTATTTGGAATTTCTCTTCTGATGTATTCACAAATCTACGATTTGAGTTGAGTGAAAGATTGTTTAGTATTACATATGATTATGTTCTGAAATATTTTAAGGTTAAGGTTGTGCTCTGTTTTGTAATAATGATGTATCCCCTATGATGGGTGAATTCATTAGTATAAAATTATAACATTCTTGCTGTGGAACTTCTTGTAGGAAGGAGGTAGAAACATACTGGTAGGCAGACTGTGATTCGATTTAAAGATTTTGGCAATTATTCAGGTCATCTCGAGTGCAAGAGCTTATCAAATCAACCCTTGACACTTACTCTGTCTACCAGCAAAACTCTTTGGACTTCTATCAGTCTTGTGATGCGTGGTTGTCATAATTATTTCTCTTCAATTAGAGGTTTAGAGATAATGAAGGACTATGATTGCAGAACAGGACAAATTATCGTCCCGTGATTACTCTATAGATTTGCTGATGAATGAATTTGATTGGAAGTAACCAAACAGAATGATTAAAAAAAACTCACTGACGTCTGCTTGGTGATTTGGACTTGGATGATTTTCGGTGGAAATCGAAATGACCCCATGAGATTTGAATCTTACAGAAATGAGAACTGACAGTTGGAATTTAGGGTCAGTCAGGTGTTTGTTACTGTGATCTTGGACACTCTGGACGCACTGTGATATTCTGGACATTTTATTCTTCCCATATTCTCGTAGATTGTACTCATTGCTGATATTGGACAGTATTTGCGAATAAGATGGTGTTGCTACTAGTTGGGTCACTTTCCGGCCTGGCAGCACCACAGTATGTGACACCTCTCGTCACGAGCGTTCTGCTCCTTGGGATGTCGTATAAAT